>NW_024377250.1:0-39308 GCF_016835505.1 Polypterus senegalus
TTGCCTAATTAAACAAGAATGAACAACAAGTGTTCGGTCCAAGCTACACGGGACAGGCTAAGCACAATAAAGACTCCACTGATGTAAAAATGTTAAATGAGTGCATTTTAGGCATTTATTGGAACTTCGCGAACATGATAAATATTACTGAATATGTGAAACAGGTAACTCTGTCAGCTGCAACTGCTTCACACTGGGCTCATGTCTTGGCAGAGGATATGAAAGGTTGGTGATAGATGGTGTCAGTCAGGCTGATCGAATAAGCTCTTGATCAATCAACTGATAACACAGAGAGGTACACCTCTGCATTTATCTTCTATATATTGTAGAACCAGAATTCATAGAAAAACATTAGAGTTGTGCAAGGAGGCTAAAGGTGACTAAGCACCCAAAGTGTCCATTTCAAGCTGTTTACATAGCCTTTGAAGAGAAGCCTCCACCAGTTGCCTTGCACCTGATGTAGATGCCATAGTGAATATTTAATTGTCTTATTGGGAAATGTAACCAATGGAGGATAAAATCAAAAGCAGCAAACTTTGAGTGAATTCATTTAATTTCATTTTGAACCCCTTCCTGTACCTTCTCTGTCTGATTAATGATAATTCAGCACCTGCACCTTTCCATGATAGAATCAGCTTCTGATGTTCCTGGAAACACATCAAAGTTGTTATTCTAGGACAGTCATTCAAGTTCAACCAATCAACTTTAAGCTCTGTCTCTGACATTAGAAACCATTCAGTGAATGGAAAAGATTCAAAATTGCATGATTGTACAAATGAAAAAAGATGCAGTCACAAAACTCCTCTCAGCATGGATGAAAAAAACTTTAAAGATGACTGGCTGAAGGTATTCACAAGACAACATCTACCTAATAATATTAGATTCACCTCTTTTATGGTTCTTATTTTGTTGACACCTGATGTTTGTGGATTCTTCATAATTTTAATGTTATGGATAAATATACTGCTCAAAAGAATTAAAGGAACACTTTTTAATCAGAGTATAGCATAAAGTCAATGAAACTTATGGGATATTAATCTGGTCAGTTAAGTAGCAGAGGGTTGTTAATCAGTTTCAGCTGCTGTGGTGTTAATGAAATTAACAACAGATGCACTAGAGGGGCAACAATGAGATGACCCCAAAACAGGAATGGTTTAACAGGTGGAGGCCACTGACATTTTTCCCTCCTCATCTTTTCTGACTGTTTCTTCACTAGTTTTGCATTTGGCTACAGTCAGTGTCACTACTGGTAGCATGAGGCGATACCTGGACCCTACAGAGGTTGCACAGGTAGTCCAACTTCTCCAGGATGGCACATCAATATGTGTCATTGCCAGAAGGTTTGCTGTGTCTCCTGCACAGTCTCAAGGGCATGGAGGAGATTCTAGGAGACAAGCAGTTACTCTAGGAGAGCTGGAGAGGGCCATAGAAGGTCCATAACCCATCAGCAGGACCAGTATCTGCTCCTTTGGGCAAGGAGGAACAGGATGAGCACTGCCAGAGCCCTACAAAATGACCTCCAGCAGGCCACTGGTGTGAATGTCTCTGACCAAACAACCAGAAAGACTTCATGAGGGTGACCCAAGGGCCCCATGTCCTCTAATGGGTCCTGAGCTCACTGCCCAGCAGCATGCAGCTCGATTGGCATTCGCCATAGAATACCAGAATTGGCAGATGCACCACTGGTGCCCTGTGCTTTTACAGATGAGAGCAGGTTCACCCTGAGCACGTGACAGAAGTGAAAGGGTCTGGAGAAGCCATGGAGAACATTATGCTGCCTGTAACATCATTCAGCATGAGCAGTTTGGTGGTGGGTTAATGATTGTCTGGGGAGGCATATCCATGAAGGGTCACACAGACCGCTACAGGCTTGACAAAGGCACCTTGGCTGCCATTAGGTATCAGGATGAAATCCTTGGACCCATTGTCAGACCCTATGCTGGTACAGTGGTTCCTGGTGCACGACAATTCCTGGCCTCATGTGGTTAGAGTATGCAGGCAGTTCCTGGAGGATGAAGGAATTGATACCATTGACTGGCCACCACACTTTCCTGACCTAAATCCAATAGAACACCTCTGGGACATTATGTTTTGGTCCATCCAATGCCACCAGGTTGCACCTCAGACTGTCCAGGAGTTCAGTGATGCCCTGGTCCAGATCTGGGAGGAGATCCCCCACAACACCATCTGTCATCTCATTAGAAGCATGCACCGATGTTGTCAGGCATGTATACAAGAACACAGGGGCCATACAAAGTGCTGCGTACAATTTTGAGTTGCTGCAATTAAATTTTGGCAAAATGGACTAGCCTGCCACATAATTTTTTCACTCTGATTTTGGGGTGTCTTTGAATTCAGGGCTCTGTAGGTTGATCATTTTCATTTCCATCAAACGATGTGGCATCCTTTCGTTCCTAACACATTACCCAGTCTATATCAGTATAGATATTCAGGAGGATTTCTTTTCCCATTGAGATCTGATGTGTTTTCAAAGTGTTCCTTTAATTTTTGAGCAGTTTATGTACTGGGGAATGGCTTTGGGACTGAGAAAACTTGCACTAATTAATTATCCTGACTGTATCCATGGCTAGTTCTACCATACAGGAGAACTGGGTAGTCGGCTAGAGTGTCAACTTGTCAACCATCACAGACTAAGTTTTACAAACACCAAAATCTATAAAACACCAATGCAGTTGTCCCCAAGCTCTTGGCTATATTATTAGTGTTTATACCTGCCTAGGAACAAACTCCAAAATTGTCCAATACGTGTCACCATTTACCCACCGTAGCTTCCCTTTAGACCTAGGTAGCAGTTTACACCCAGGTTAGTTGAACTGGTGTGTGTCTTCTTCACCCTGTGATAGCCTGGTTCCCTGTCCAGGCCTTGGTCCTGCCTTGCACCTAATGCTTGCTGGGATAGGCTCAAACTGCTCTGTGACCCTGACTTGGATAAGTGGGTTCAGAAAACAGATGGGTGAATAGATGAATGTATAAGACACCTTGCAAGGTTGATTCTTGTGTTGTGTTACCCATTATTCCTAGGATTTGCTATTGCTCTATGAAGTCTGTCTCTAACCAGTGCACAGTGTTGCACAAATTAAAAATGCAATATTTTAATTTATTTTACTGCCAGCTTAGGTTACTTGCTTAGGCAGTATGGCATAGTAGCAATGCATTGGTCTTTAAACCCTAAAGTTGCCAATTTTACCTGTATCTCTAGCTCACTGTGTTACCAGAGCAGGTGACATAACCTTTAAGTGCCATCTCTGTAAAATTAAATGGTATCAAAATATTAAAATTAAATTGTATTTTGAATAGAGCACATACAGTTTGGCAAAGTTATCTATAAATATAGAGTGTTATTTTTATCAGGATTAAACAATGCTTAAGTAGTGGCATTTGAACTGTGCTAATTTTCTTATATGTTTGCTTAGCGTTGGGCATCCTGTCTTCTTCCTGCTTGCCTCACCTGCTACTTTTTAGACAACAAAGGGTTAATTCCACCTCAACTCTGTTTGTTGGCAAGGATTTTATTTTCTGCAAACATCCTGAAACATCCTGAACATTTCTGAAAAGGTGAAACAGTTTTAATAAAATTCTATGCCATCAGTGTTTGCCTGTTTTACCTGCACTAAATGGTACTCTGAGTGGATTGCTTTGTCTTTTGGTAAATTTTTCAAACGTTTTCCAATTTAGAAGTCAACAACTGACTTTTTCACCAGGTTAATGAACAAGACCACACTGCTGCAATGTTGGCTGATTTCGTAAACTACCTGAAGATCAGGCAACAGCATTATCAGTTGATGAGATGGGGCAGTGGGGGTGATTGGCTGCATTTGGATTTTACTTTGCTGTGTCAATAGTTCCCAATTCCCTTGTGCATCTGTAATGGTTTGTCCTTTTCAATTGGCTATATGACAGTATTTTTCATATTATATTCTTTTTGTTCTTTTCCATACCTCTTGTCTGCGTGAATTATGTAATTAATTACGTAATTAATTGTGAATTTTTAAATTTTTGTTTATTAAACTTCTCACTAAAGTCAATGGATTTACATATCTTTTGGCCTGATTGTTACAGCGTCAGCACAGAAACATAGAGCACAGAAAAAGGTTTGGGGCACAGCCGTGACCTGTAAAATGTGTAGCACAGAAAAAAGAAATTGTTTGACAAAGGTATGAGTGACATCTTCTCAGATTCAAGTCCAACCAAGACCTGAGTTGAAATAGCAGGTTCCTGATTTATAAGAGCTGTTGGCAGGAAGAGGTGGGTTCAGTTGGGTGAACAACAGAAGTGGTGTAAAGTAGTGGAGTTGCCATTACTTTTGTGTTTTTGTTCCATTTGTGTTCATTAGAACACAGCACCAACCCCTGGTTTGGTAATTACCATCACCAGAGACCCAAAGTTACCGTCCAACGCTGCACATGTCCACAGCAGCGTGAGACTACAATTCTGTGCATATTCTGTCATAGTGAGATGGGGTGAGTAGTAATGAAACTGCAGTGTGGTTTGGTAACCTGAGGGAGGTGACAGAGACTATTTTATGAAGACGTTTGATAGCAGTTATATGGAACTAGCAAATTTTCCTCTGGGATAATAAAGCATACCTAACCTAACACCTATTTACATGTTTTCAGATGACATAATCCTATAAAATCAGACATGTTTCCTTTTATGTCTAATGCTTTTTAATGCTTAAGCAGGACTACCCCTTTCTCTTTTGTTCTTTTAATTTTATAATAGGTTTATAAAGCCCTTATTTTCATGTGCACAGAGTACAGTAAATATCTGAATGGTATGTGTTAATTAATATGTAATATGTTGCCACTCTCCTATAAATACCTTACATAGAAAATCTCTGTCTGTGTGACCTAAAAAATCAACACAGATGCAAATTACAACACTCTCAGCCATTAGCAGACATATTAAGTTTGATTCAATAGGTTGTTTAAAAGATTCTACATCAGAGATACAGAGCAGCATACAGTACTGCAGTGCATGCCCGGATGAATACATGGGGCAAACATCTAAAATATTTGCAACATACACACAAGAACATCACAATGTTGTCAGAAGGAAGGACCTACAATCTCAGATATACGCACATATAAGTCCAACTGGACACATGTTTAACTGGTACACGGTGCAAATAAAATTTGGGGCTAATGATAAAAGTGCAGCAGAGCTGGCTGAATCAAGGCTCTCAAATGAAAGCACCATTAGAAGATAGTTTGGCATGAACACAGCTTAGAAGAACATCCAAATAATAAAACTCCTTTAAGACCAACACTCTCTAAAACCCACATTACTAATTCACTGCTGCCCTTGTGCCCCATCCCTTCTTTGTTATGCCTTTGATTCCTGTATGTGGACACCAACATACAGCTCCCAAACCCTGGACACAACAGATACAAAACCCAAGTTCAGCACAACACACATTTATTTCAGTGGGAAACACTTTGTCTCATTCCCTACTGCACAACACAGTACAAGCAGCAAACAGCACTAATACACAAATCACAATTCTTCTTTCTTCCTTTCTCTCTTTTCTCCACCTTCTCTACTCCTCCTGCAACCTTTGTTCTCCACCTCCTGACTCAGACTCCTTGAATGGGTGAGGCAGCCCCTATAGAGCACCCAGAAGTGCTCCAGGTATTTCATAATCTCCTTCGGCTACACTTCCGGTGTGGCGGCAGCCCTGCCGAGCAGGGTTCATCCATTCTCTTGAGGGTCATGGGCCCCAGTAGGGTTGATCTTCCATGTTCCAAGCCGTGGCCCTGTAGCAAGCCTTGGGGCTGCCCTCTGTCACCCTGGAGAAGGTACTGCCCTGTGCAAGCTCCTTTCCCCAGTCCTTCTGTTACGGAGGTGTCCCAGCCAGGTAAGAATCTCGGCTGTCCATTACAATGTCTAATAATTTTCTTCTGATGATGAAGCCTGGTAAATTAAAGAAAGCTGAGGAATTAAACATTATTTTGAAATACGTGATTCATTTTCTCTCCATGTGGATTTCTATCTACATTTCTAGCTTCTTGCAGGAGGAGTAGTGGAGGTGGACAAGAGACAGAAGAGAGAGAAAGTAAGAAAGAAGGACTATGATTTATGTATTAGTGTCTATCTGTTCCCATCCTCATTTGAAACCATTTGATCACAATATTCGTAGAAATCACCTTAGTCAATGGGTGAGCCTCTCTGGCAGTGTCTTAAATTGGTTTGAATCCTACCTGGTAGGTAGAAAATTCTTTGTTATTTGTGGTAATTATACTTCAAAGACACCTGATATTCTATATGGCGTTCCACAAGGCTCTCTCGTGGTCTGCTGCTCTTTTTGATTTACATGCTTCCGTTAGGTCAGATTATCTCAGGGCATAACGTGACCTACCACAGCTATACTTATCAATAGCGCCTGATGGCCCCAACTCTCTTGGTTCACTGACACAATGTCTTATTTGTGTTTCTGATTGAATGAGTAGTAATTTTCTCAAATTAAATAAGGAAAAACATGAAATTTTAGTGATTGGCAAATATGGATATAATGAGGGTAGTAGAAATAAACTTGATCCATTAGGATTAAAAGTCAAGACGAAGATAAGGAATTTAGGGGTAAGTATTGACTCTGACCTAAATTTTAAATCACATATTAATCAGATTACTAGGACAGCATTTTTTCACTTAAGAAATTTAGCAAAAGCTAGACCTTTTATAACACTGCAAGATGCTGAGAAATTAGTTCACACTTTTGTTTTTCGTCTAGATTACTTAACGCACTCCTCTTAGGACTACCCAAAAAAGACATCAATCGATTGCAACAAGTGCAGCGCTAGAATCTTAATTAGGAAAAGAAAATCAGAGCAAATCTCTCCTGCTCTGATGTCACTACATTGTTACCTGTGTCATTTAGAATTGATTTTAAAATACTGCTTACAGTTTACAAAGCCTTAAATAATCTCGCTCCATCTTACATTTCTCTGCTGTTCTTTTCAGGTTTTCTGTGGTGGTGATCTGCGCCACCACCACCTAATCAAAGCACAGTGATGTCCCTACATTGGTGAATTAAAGGCCAGAAGTCAATATGACCGTCATAATCATGTTCTTCCATGCATGTTCTCTTTAGATGAGACACTCTTTGGGTCTTCCATGGTATAACAGTGCTAGAAGATTTATTAACTATCTTTAAAGGTGCGAAAATGTCAGCAGCAGCTCTCACCATAATATTAAAATTTTCCAAATTATTATTTACATTGGCGGACGCGTGGCGCAGTGGTAGCGCTGCTGCCTTGCAGTTAGGAGACCGGGTCCTCCTGCATGGAGTTTGCATGTTCTCCCGTGTCTGCGTGGGTTTCCTCCCACAGTCCAAAGACATGCAGGTTAGGTGGATTGGCGATTCTAAATTGGCCCTAGTGTGTGCATGGTGTGTGGGTGTATTTGTGTGTGTCCTGCGGTGGGTTGACACCCTGCCCAGGATTGGTTCCTGCTTTCTGCCCTGTGTTGGCTGTGGTGGCTCCAGCAGACCCCGTGACCCTGTGTTCGGATTCAGCGGGTTGGAAAATGGATGGATGTATTATTTACATTATTCTTACTATTGTAGTAAGCACTACAAACAGACCGGTTGGACTGTCCACTTATACTTGTGGGAGATTTTAATTTTGGATAGATTATTCTTCAGACAGGCTCAGTACAGCTGGGACTCAGCGCAATTGGCATTCCACTAATATAGTCAAACAGTATATGAGTGATTATGGGCTTTGTGATGCATGGCAAACTTTTATCCCAGCCATAGAGAGTATACTTTTTCTCACACGTTCATCACTCTCACTCACGTTTGGACTATTTTCTAGTCAGCAGCTCATTATTGGCTGACATTTCAGACACGGAGATACACCCTATAGTTGTCAGCGATCATGCTCCAGTTTCTTTAACTCTGTTAAATAAGAAAACAATCCCATCAGGTAAAAACTGGAGGTTTAATACGTCACTGCTTAAAGATGAAGGTTTTGTGGAATATTATAAAAGAGTGGGCTTTATATTTTGAACACAATGACCTTCCTGGAACATCAGCATCTGTTCTCTGGGAGGCAGGGAAAGCAGTGATGAGAGGTAAAATAATTTCCTTCTCATCACATAAGAAAAAAATAGAAAACAAACGTATTCAGGAATTAGAAAAAATCATTAAGTCTCTACAGCAGGGGTCCTCAATCACGGTCCTGGAGGCGCAGTGGCTGCAGGTTTTGCTCCAACCCAGTTGCTTAATAAAAGCACTTATTGCTAAAGTAACACTTCTGCTTCACTTTAGTGATTTTGAGCCTTATTGCTTAATTTTGTCTTAAACAGCTATTTTAATTGCTCCTTATTATCAATAACATACAAATGACAAGAGAGCAGCATTTCTCCATTTAGCTTATTTACATTTACACCTGTGTGTATTTATCTGCACTATTGGGTTTAATTAAATACTTGGAAGAAAAATGAAGAGAAAAAGTGAAGGACTGAGAATTACTCGTCCATTTTAGCCTTCAAACCATTTACATGATAGAAAGGGAAAGAAAATCTATGAGAAAAGATATGAGAATAACCTGACATAGCAGAGTTAATTTAATTTCATAGCTTGTTAGTGCTTTATTGGCAAGAATTGCTTTCTAATTAAGCAACCAGGTCAGAACAAAAGCCTGCAGCCACTGCGGCTCTCCAGGACTTGGATTGAGGACCCCTGCTCTAGAGGCATCCCCAGAAGAAGAATTACAAAACAAATTGCGTAAAAGTAAACTAGAACTTAAAGGAATTATTGACAAAAACACAATTTTAGCACAAAGACTACGAATAGAAAACTTTGAACACGGTAATAAATCAGGCAAGTTTTTAGCCAACCAGTTAAAATAAACAAAGAGAAAACTGCCATATCTGCTGTTAAAGACTCAACTGGGAATATAGTATATGACCCTGAAAGAATAAACAACACTTTCAGAGATTTTTACAAAACCTTGTACTCACCACAGATTAACCCATCAGATAATGAGATCAATGAGTTTCTAGACAGGATAATACTTCCTAAATTATCAGATAGCCAAGCTACAGTCCTGGACTCGCCATTAACATCAGATGAGCTTCAGGAAGCTCTTAACTCCATGCCTAATAGGAAGGCTCCAGGTCCAGATGGGTTTCCAGCAGAGTTCGACAAAGAATTCTGGATCATTCTGGCCCAACATTCTTCAGAATGATGTGTGAAATAGAAGAAAATGGTAGACTACAGCCAAACATGAATTCAGCCAACATTAGTCTCCTGTTAAAACCAGGCAAAGATCCTATATTTCCTACCAGCTATCGCCCAATTTCTCTTATTAATGTTGACCTGAAAATAATTTGTAAAGCCCTTGCAAAAAGATTAGAGAAGGTAACCCCTTTCATAATACATCCAGACCAAACTGGTTTCATTAAGGGGAGACATTCATCCACAAATTCACGTAGATTACTCAACTTAATAGACTTTTCTTATAGCAGAAACATGGAAACCAGTATATTATCTCTCGATGCAGAAAAGGCTTTTGATAGAGTTAACTGGAAGTTCTTATTTGCAACTTTACATAAATTTGGTTTTGGAAACTTCTTCATAAACTGGTTAAAATTTTATACAGTTCACCAACAGCATGCGTCAGGACAAATGACCAAACATCAGATAGCTTCTGTCTTCAGAGGGGGACCAGGCAGGGATGCCCTCTCTCCCCCTCGCTATTTGCTATCTTTATTGAACCACTAGCAGCAGCAATCAGGCAAACTACAGTTATTAAAGGCATAAAGTGTAAGAACATAGAACATAAAATCAGTCTTTATGCAGATGACGTGTTACTTTATCTTCAGAATTCTCAATCCTCTCTCTCCCAGGCAATTGAACTAATAAACTCCTTTTCAAGAGTTTCAGATTATTCAATAAACTGGTTAAAATCCACAGTTCTTCCAATTAATTTCTCTTTTGTCAATTCCCTTAATACACAATTGGAATCAGGGAATATTACATACCTGGGCATTCATGTGTCTCCCAGGCTGGCAGATCTAACTAAACTAAACTACATCCCACTATTAAAGAAAGTGGAAGATGATCTTGCTAGATGGAAATCCTTACCGATATCACTTATGGGGAGGGTTGCCACAATTAAAATGATGGTTTTACCAAGAATCAATTACTTATTTTCTATGATCCCAAACAAGCCATCATCTGATTGGTTTAGATCCCTGGACTCCTCCATCACTAAATTCCTTTGGAAGGATAAACCTCCACGAATTAGCTTAAAAACACTACAGAAGACCAAAGATAGAGGAGGGTTGGATCTACCCAACTTCTATCATTATTTCTTAACCAACAGGCTCCAATATATACCAAGATGGTTGCAACATAACCCGCTGGATGAGTCCTGGTTAGATGTAGAACAGACACTTTGCAATACTATAGAGCTTTCGGACCTACCGTTTATTAGCTCAAAAATAAGAAAGCATGAAAGCTTTAAAAGTATTAATATCAGTACCTCACTGACAGCATGGTGGGAATATCTAAAAATGACGGAGTCTTCACTAATTCCATGCAGACGCACACCCATCTGGAATAATCCTGACATATTGCAAAACAATAAAATGATGAACCTCCCATACTGGAAAAGTAAAGGAATTCTATACATGGAACACATAGTTGAAGGATTGGATTTCATTCCATTTAACAGAATAGTCTCCCAATTTGGGATAGACAAGAATAGATTTTAGAATATCTCCAAATTAAATCAGTAGTTAAAGAAAAATTTAAGCTTAAAGTAGAATTACAAACACCATCAAGGGTATTAGACTTCTGTAATCTCAAACACCCCAAATTACTGTCTAAAGTATATAAAACATTGACCAAAATAGATGATACAATAGCAATTCCTATAGGCAAATGGGAGGAGGATCTATTAGTTAGCTTTGATCAGACTTTCTGGTCCCAAACCTGTTTAAAAACTTTTAAAACGATCAGAAACCCCAATTTACAACTAATTCAATACAAAATTCTACACAGAGTACACTATACAGGTCATCGGATGTTCAGGATGGGATTTGTGCCATCTGACACCTGCACACACTGCACAGACAACATTCCTGACAGTTATATCCACGCACTGTGGTCATGTCCACCTGTTCAGGGATTCTGGTATAGAGTATGTGAAGACCTGTCAAAGTGTCTGAAATGTGATATCCCAACTTCCCCCTCATTTTGCTTGCTGGGGAACCTAGAGGATGTCCCGATTGAAACAAATTTGGTTCACGTGGTTCTCACTGCCATATGCATCGCTAAGAAAACTATCCTCATAAACTGGAAAAACAAAGATAATCTTTGCATTAACCAGTATAGAAATCTTTTATTGGATCATATTACACTTGAGACAGCCTCTGCCTCCACTTCAAATCAATCTCTCTGGGCTCCTTTGATCGGTTCCATCACATAGCGATGATGGAGGGTCATTGATATGGTCCTGCGGGATGCTGTGGTTGATGTGGTGGAGAGTCTGAGCTTGGAGTATCTGGAGGATCCCTGGGGTGGGTTCACTAGGGGGTCTTGGGCTGGGGCTGCTTGGTGTTGCCTCGGGGTGGGCTTCTGGTGGTTGTGTGTGGGGCCTTAGGGGGGTCTTGACGGTGGCTGCGGGTCGCTGCCTAGTGGCTGCAATGCCCCTGGGTTGGTCTGGGTGTGGGCCTGGTGGCTTAGGGTTGGGGCCGTCCCGGATGGGGATATGGGTGGGGCCTTGGGGATTGGGTCCTGGCATGTACGCTGCGGGAAGAGGGCGGGAACGCGGCAGTTCCACCATGGGGAGGGGATGTCCGGGAGGGGAGGATCCAGCTTTATCCTGGGTGTCTTATGTCTTACTTAATCTGAATGTTGAGTAAATGTGGGGATGGGAGTAAATATTCTGCTGGGGTGGTGTGGGTTGGTGGCCTCAGACTCCGTGGGGCTCTGTGATGCTGCTGCTTCGGGCCATGGCTAGATAGGCTGGGGCCTCCGTGCCCGGGTGGATTTTGGGAACGGAGGTGCCTATTGGGGCCAGTAGGGGAGCTGGCTCCCTGGAGGGCTCAGGCCCCTCAGCCGTTCCTCCCCATCCTCAGACATTTCCCTCCTCCTGCTCCTTCACATCATCACACAAACATGCACATAGGGCCTTGGGGTGTGGGTAAGTCAGGGGTGCGGTATGGATCCCATTTCCGCAGTCCTGTGGCAGCCTACACCCCAATTTTATTTGCACATTAAACACTTCCACAAAAACATTCCACACAAATGCACACTTAGGGCCTTGGGAGTGGGCACACTCAACGGCATCCGGTGGGGGGAAATTTCAGCCTCACTCCGAGTGCCGGTGTCCACTTCCAATTTTAAACTGCACCTAGTCACGGAGAGTTTTGGGGGGGAGGTGGGGCTGTGTGTTGGCATCAGCTGGTGTAGGCCACATGGTGCCGGCACTGCCGGCGCCCCCCCAACCACAAAATGCACCTTATCAGCACACACCAACACTACATTAGAGCAGGCGGAGGGAGACTAGAGGTCTTATTACACCTCTGTTCTCAGTTAGCTGCCGGGGCTGGAGGCTAGGAGTGGGAGCTGGCCGTCTGCCTGTGGTCTGGAGTGGTGGGTTGCTTTGCTCTGCGTTGGAGGGGTGCCTGCTCACTATTACCCCTGCGGAACGGGCTAACTCTGGCGTCCAGGAATGGTTGTACCTCAGGTATGGCAGCACCGGGACCAGAGTTAGGTAGGGTGTGTGTGGGGAGTGTGAATGGGTGTCTGGCGTACATCCTTGTAAGTCTTGGGTTGTATGTGTATGTGAGAGCATGAGGGAGGGAGTGTATGACTGTGTTTGTGTGTGACTGTATATGTCAGGTGGGGTTTTGGACTCCTCCCCTCTCCTGGGACATCTGGCAATACTACAACATCTTTGCCTACCCTCCCCCTGCCTTAAGCATCTGTCTGGTCGCTCCCGGTGGCTGCCTGGTGGGATCTGGTTCCCTGAGCTCTGTTGGGATCCTCGGCGGGTGGGTCCCTGGGTCCCGGGCTGCTGGGTTCCGGGCCCGCCGACTCGGGGAGCGGCTGCGGGCGGCCTGAGGGCTTGCCGTTGATATCTCCCGGGACTCTGCCTGCTGCTGGTTGTGGCCCCCCGGGGTGATCCTCTGCGCCTCGGGGGGTTGGGGCTTCTCTGGTGACGGCTCCCTGGGGTCTCCCGCTCTGGGGTGACCTCTGGATCTCTGGGCTTGGAACTCCCTCCATCTTCCGACGCTTTTGGGGGCAGGTCTGTGGCCCTTCACACTCACTATTGGATGCTCCTATAGAGAAACCTTACACATACAAGCGTGCATACACACAGGTGCTCACATGGTGATTTCATAAGTATGACTTGGACATCTTCAGCACATGATCTAAGGTTGTGGTGGCCTAAATGCCTAGTAATAATTACTGTATGATTGTCAGCAAACATTTTAATTTTATATATCTTCATGTAGCTGATGCAGCAATGTTTTTGTCTTGTGGTTTTTTTTTTTTTTTTTTTTTTTCTGCAGGTCTAGAAGCGGATTCTGGTTCATTTATTGTTTATTCTATACGAAACCCCCCCCCCTTTACCTCCATCTCTTCCTTCTCTCTCTCTTTTTCTTTCACTTTTGTCTCCGTGTCCGGTTCGAATCTTAAAACATCTAAAATATTTTTAATAAAGTTTTGGTATCAGCGGACGTCAGCAGAAGCTGTAACGCTCCACCTGAGAGAAAAACTGTAAGGCTAGTCGCCAGCATTCAGACATCAATTCTGATTGCTTCACAGCCGAACAGGACACGGTAAAAAAAACAGACCGGTTGCTTAGAATCTTTGTAAATTTTGTCCTGTGCATCTTGTTCTGTTATACCCATCACCTGCATGTCCTCTCTCACCACATCCATAAACCTTCGCTTAGGCCTTCCTCTTTTCCTCTTCCCTGGCAGCTCTATCCTTAGCAACCTTCTCCCAATATACCCAGCATCTCTCCTCTGCACATGTCCAAACCAACTCAATCTTGCCTCTCTGATTTTGTCTCCCAAACGTCCAACTTGAGCTGACTCTCTAATGTGCTCATTTCTAATCCTATTCATCCTCATCACACCCAATGCAAATCTTAGCATCTTTAACTCTGCCACCTCCAGCTCTGAATCCTGTTTTCTGCTCAATGCCACCGTCTCCAACCCATATAATATAGCTGGTCTCACTATCGTCCTGTAGACCTTCCTTTCACTCTTGCTGATACACGCCTGTCACAAATTACTCCTGACACTCTTCTCCACCCATTCCACCCTGCCTGCACTCTCTTATTCACTCTCTTCCACAATGCCCATTACTCTGTACTGTTGATTCCAAGTATTTAAACTCATCCACCTTCGCCAACTCTACTCCCTGCATCCTCACCATTCCACTGACCTCCCTCTCATTTACATGCATGTATTCTCTCTTATTCCTACTGACCTTCACTCATCTCCTCTCTAGAGCATATCTCCACCTCTCCAGGGTCTCCTCAACCTGCTCCCTACTATCGCTACAGATCACAATGTCATCAGCAAACATCATAGTCCACGGGACTCCTGTCTAATCTTGTCTGTCAACCTGCCCATCACCATTGCAAATAAGAAAGGGCTCAGAGCCGATTCCCTGATGTAATCCCACCTCCAACTTGAATGCATCCGTCACTCCTACCGCAGACCTCACCACTGTCACACTTCCCTTGTACATATCCTGTACAACTCTTACATACTTCTCTGCCACTCCCAACTTCCTCATATAATACCACAGCTCCTCTCGGCACCCTGTCATATGCTTTCTCCAGGTCCACACAAAGACAATGCAGCTCCTTCTGGTCTTCTCTAAACTTCTCCATCAACATCTTCAGAGCAAAATTGCATCTGTGGTGCTCTTTCTTGGCATGAAAGCATACTGCTGCTCACTAATCATTACCTCACTTTTAACATAGCTTCCACTACTCTTTCCCATAACTTCATACTGTGGCTCATCAATTTTATTCCCCTGCAGTTACTGCAGTCCTGCACATCCCCTTATTCTTAAATATCGAACCAGTACACTTCCTCTCCACTCCTCAGGCATCCTTTCACTTTTCAAGAATCCAAGCTGGTTAGAAGCTCCACTGCCATCTCTCCTAGACACCTCCATGCTTCCATAGGTTTGTCATCTGGACCAACGGCCTTTCCATTTTTCATCCTCTTCATAGCTGTCCTTACTTCCTCCTTGCTAATCCATTGCACTTCCTGATTCATTATCTCCACATCATCCAACCTCTTCTCTCTCTCTCGTTCTCTTCATTCATCAGCCTCTCAAAGTACTCTTTCCATCTGCTCAACACACTCTCCTCACTTGTGAGTACGTTTCCATCTTTATCCTTTACCACCCTAACCTGCTGCACATCTTTCCCAGCTCGGTCCCTCTGTCTAGCCAATCAGTACAGGTCCTTTTCTCCCTCCTTAGTGTCCATCCTCTCATACAACTCATCATATGCCTTTTCTTTAGCCTCCGCCACCTCTCTCTTCACCTTGGCATTATCTCCTTGTACTCTTGTCTACTTTCTGCATCGCTCTGACTATCCCACTTCTTCTTTGCCATCCTTTTCCTCTATATACTCTCCTGCATTTCCTCATTCCACCACCAGGTTTACTTTTCCTCCTTCCTCTTTCTAGATGTTACGCCAAGCACTCTTCTTGCTGTCACCCTTACTACATCTGCTGTAGTTTCCCAGCTGTATGGTAGCTCTTCACTGCCACCCAGTGCCTGTCTCACCTCCTCCCTAAACTCAACCTTGCAGCTCTTCCTTTTTCAACTTCCACCATTTGATCCTTGGCTCTGCCCTTACTCTCTTCCTTTCTTGATCTCCAACGTCATCCTACAGACCACAATCCTATGCTGCTTAACTACACTTTCCCCTGCCACCACTTTGCATTCTTCAATCTCTTTCAGATCAACTCTTCTGCATAGGATGTAATCTACCTGTGTTCATCTTCCTTCACTCTTGTACCTAACCCTATGTTCCTCCCTCTTCTTAACATACGTATTCACCACAGCCATGTCCATCCTTTTGGCAAAATCCACTATCCTCTGACCTTATTCATTCCTCTCCTTGACACCATACCTATCCATCACCTCCTCGTCTCCACTGTTCCCTTCACCAACATGCCCATTGAAATCCGCTCCAATCACCACTTTCTGTCCCTTGGGTACACTGTTCATCACTTCATCCAACTCACTCCAAAAATCTTCTTTCTCACCCATTTCACACCCAACTTGCAGCATATGCACTAACAACATTTATCATGACACCTCCAATTTCCAGCTTCATAATCATTACTCTGCCTGACACTCTTTTCACCTCCAAAATTCTTCCTTCAGAATAACTCCTACCCTATTTTTCTTCCTATCCACACCTTGATAGAACAATTTGAGTCCACCTCCAATCAACTTGACCTTACTTCCTTTCCTTTTAGTCTCTTGTACGCTGTTTTGAAAGTAACCTCACTTTCTCTTTAACTGTCTGGTATAACAAAACATCTGTCTGCTCCAAACATAAACTTCAATGTGTTATCTGGACAGCAGAAAAGATTGTAGGCCTATAACTGGACTCCATTGAGGCCCTGTATGTGTCATGAGTATGGAAATGTGCTGGAAATATTATCCAAAACTACACTCGAGAGAGCATCCATTGCTTTCAGTTAATTTCATCAAGGCAATGTTACCAGTCTCTAAAGGCAACAATTACTAGAAACAAAAGACTCTCTCTACTACTGCAGTTATTCTAGTTAAAACCGGTTATGGATAAACTTCTGTTTTCTAAACTGCTCCATCCAATCTAAATTATATTTATTTTATGTTTATTTTTAAACACCTGATATATTTCTGGACAAGTGTGAAATTCTACATTACTGTATTCTTTTATATATTTGTGTTTTTGTGCAATATATTTTAACACCTACTGTATATTTTGATGGTATCATATTGTATACTTTATATACTGCGTTGTTTAATTGTATTTATCTTGCTATGTGTATTATGGATATAAGATGAGGAGAAATACGTATCAACCGTGTTGCCTGGCAATGAAGTTAAAGTGTCAAAGCCAATTGCCTCCTGGATTTCAGATTTCAACATTAACACTAATAGCATGTCAATTCAACCTTTTACAGATTGTGTGTAATTTAGGTATCCTTTGCTGCTAGAGTATGTGAATTTCCCTTGGTATTAATGAAGTATCTATCTATCTGTCTGTCTGTCTGTCTGCTTAAGCCTCATATAAACTCACATATCAAAACCCCTTATTATCACCTTATCATCCATTGCTTAAGAATAGAGACACGTAAAAATTTTGCTTCCTCTTGTTACATCTCATCTCTACTATCGTAACTTTCTGTTTTCTGGCCTTCCTCTTATAACACTAAGTAGCTTTCAAATACAGTATATCCTGAATGCATCTGTTACAGTTCAAGGATACAGAATACATCAGTACTTTCCTTCACCATCTTCCATGGCTTCCTATTTCATTATGTATCATATATATTTCATGGGTACTTTCTATGTTTTACACAATCTAGCTCCATCATATCTCATTCAATTTCTTCATTATTATAATCCTCCACGTACCCTTAGGAACTCTGGTACTACACATCTAATGGTCCCACAGTCCAACCCTTCTTCCTGGGGCAAAAGATCATTCTGTCTCCCCATGTCTGAAACTCTTTGTCTCAGCATTTGCATGACAGCTCTTCACTTTCTTCTTTCAAAACTAATTGGAAAACTTTTCTGGTTAAACAATGATTTTCTTCTGATTTAGATTTTTCACTCTTGTAAGTTTTGACTGTAAAGTTCTTTTTCTGTAGGATGTGTTCTGTTTTGTCATTGTTACTTGTATTTGGTTTCTTATCTTTTCTATTGTGTAAACCATTCTTGAATTTGAGAAAGGCACTAAAATATAAATAAAATTCTAATTATTATTATTATTATGGTGATGATATAAAGTTTAATGTTTATACCAAGCAGTGCTCATTATTGACAAAAGGTCCAGTTTTAGTCTTCCATATATATTGTAGTCATCTGTGGTTGTGTTTTTATGATTTGCTTTTTTCAATAATTGATCACCATTACACCAGTACTGTTTTCATGTGTTCTCTCTTAATCATAAGTATGAAATATTTAAGTAAGGAAGACATCTTTATTTAGTGGCATTTCATATGCTGATCATACCATCTCTAAGAATTCTAGTTTCCACTTTCTGCTCATTACTGATCTCTAGTAAATTATCCATAAACTTGCAGTGCTATCTGTTTAAGATGTGGTAAAATCTAAGTAATTAACATAAATGTCAGTGTTAATGTTTACAGTGTACCATCTGTTGGAATGTATTTTATTATGTATGTAGTAATAAAATATATTATACTTTTCATACCAAGAGATGGTACATCAAAAACATTTTAGTAACAACATGGAATACATTTTCATTCCATCAGAAGGTGCATCACAATCATTAGCACTGCTTTTATGAATACATATAACAGACACATAGCAACTGGCTGTGGATCACCCATCCATGTGTCCATACCCATCCATCAATGTTCTAAATCTGCTTAATACTGACCAGAGCCATGGGAAGCTGAATCATATCCAAGCTAGCATAGAATGCAAGGCAGGAACAATCCCTGGAGCATTCATTGTAAAATAAACACACACCTGATTTCAGACTTTACTCTCATTCAGTGTTTGTGTTTTGGTCTTTCAGTCTTGGTGCTCATTAGAGTATTATTCTTTTGTTGTAACCAAGTAGAAACAATTACGTGCAGCTTACCACAATACCCTATCTTACTGTGCTTTCCTTCTGTTTCTTCTTCTTCTACTACTACTACTACTACTTTGGTTATAATATTATTTTTGTTATCCTTGCGATGAAGCCTCCATGTTACATATGGAATGACCTGGAATGAACAAACATTTTATATTAATGGGTTTCCATCTATTTCCCAGTATTCCTGCTGAAAAATACATTTTAAAGTTAAACTTGACATTCACCATATTAATTCCTGTCATAAATTTGCATAAATAGATATCTGTGCAAAGGACGAAGGTCCAAGTCTTTAGAGTCCTGGTGCTTCCTGTCTTGCTATATGGTTGCGAGACATGGATGCAATCCAGTGACCTGAGACAAAGACTGGACTCCTTTGGTATTGTGTCTCTCTGGAAAATCCTTTTGTACCGTTGCTTTGACTTTGTGTCGAATGAGTGGTTGCTCATGGAGTCCTGAATGAGGCACATTACCTGCATTGTGAGGGAGCGTCAGTTACTATGGCCATGTGGCGCATTACCCTGAGAGTGATCTGGGTCATAGGATCCTCATTGCTGGGGACCTGAGTGGCTGGACCAGGCCAAGGTGCGCCACGTAACACCTGGCTGCGGCAGATAGAGGGTCATCTCGAAGGATGGCTCTGGATCTCCTGTCTGACTGGGGGTTGCCAACCAGGATCCTGAGCTGTTTCATCATGTGGTGGGTGCGACAGCGTGCTGTACCAGTGCATGCTCCCAACCTGATTGACCTGACCTGGAGTATGGGTCTCAATCACTTCAGGCTGAATGATAGCTCCTAATGGCATGCCAGTCTTCTTTAGATGATATTGCTGCAACTCATTTTTATAGTCAGCTCACTGTTTCATCATTTCTGTGCCCCTTTCCTTCCCTGGATGATGAACAACTTTGTCTCTGACCTCAATGTTTAGGATTCTCAGGACACTGTTGTGGCCAACCAGCCTGCTGACCTAATGTCATGTTCTTCACACTTTCAGGAGTCTGATTAACCTTTTAATGATTTAGCTAACAATTTTTGGGCTATGGAGTGTTGCTGTAGTAGTTCTGACACATGTGCATTTTAGGAAGAGATGCTGCTCTGCACTGTACACCATGACTGATGCTGTTCCCTAGTATTGTGCACACATCTCTGCTGCTCACTAGGACTAAAGCTTTAGTTAAAGACTCCATACTCGCTTGACCTAACACAGAGCTGATTCTTAATGTCTGACACATGAAGCATTTGTTAAGTGTTCACGATGCAGTTTACTTATTATCTCAGGCCCACAATCACTGGTAGATCAACCCAAAAGACTTCTATTCTACTGAGCTTTATGCAAAAGGACCTCTCAGTTTTGCTCAAGTGAAACAAAGAAGGAGGATGGGCTTTGTGACATTTCCAGTCTGTCTGGGTCTATTCAAGGGAAGGCTGGTAACTGTCATCTTAATTTTCTTTCCATGGAAATTTTCCCTTTCTCACATTTCTCTGTGCCAAAACTGCACTTCCATGTAATCAGGAATTTCTACTTTTTAAACATTAATAAAATTGTGTAGATAAGATTGACATGATGAGAGCATTCACATTATGTGCAATGTTCCAAGTAATTTGAAATGTCAGGGTCCTTTGAAAATTGATGAAGCATGAAGGAATGGATTTGTGTCATGCATGAAAATCATTTCTGTTATTTTAATACGTATTATATTTCAAAGGAGATGATGATATGTCCATTCATGTACACCCAGGAAAGAACTAAACTTTAAAAGAAAGAACTTGTCAAACAGAAAACAAAGCTACAGTGTAGGACCAGGTACAGTTGTGCTTAAAAGTTTGTGAACCTTTTCGAATTTTCTATATTTCTGCATAAATATGACCTAAAACATCATCAAATTTTCACTCAAGTCCTAAAAGTAGATAAAGAGAAACCAGTTAAACAAATGAGACAAAAATATTATACTTGATCATTTATTTATTGAGGAAAATGATCGAATATTACATATTTGTGAGTGGCAAAAGTATGTGAACTCTAGGATTAGCAGTTAGTTTGAAGGTGAAATTAGAGTCAGGTGTTTCCAATCAATCGGATGACAATCAGGTGTGAGTGGGCACCCTGTGTTATTTAAACAACAAGGATATATCAAAGTCTGCTGTTCACAGCACATGTTTGTGGAAGTGTATCATGGCACGAACAATGGAGATTTCTGAGGACCTCAGAAAAAGAGTTGTTTATGCTCGTCAGGCTGGAAAAGGTTACAAAACCATCTCTAAAGAGTTTGGACTCCATCAATCCACAGTCAGACAGATTGTGTAAAAATGGAGGAAATTCAAGACCATTGTTACCCTCCCAGGAGTGGTCGTCCAACAAAGATCAGTCAAGAGCAAGGTGTGTAATAGTTGGCGAGGTCACAAAGGACCCAAGGGTAACTTCTAAGCAACTGAAGGCCTCTCACATTGGCTAAAGTTGTCTGCAGTTTGCTAAAGATCATGTGGACAAACCAGAAGGCTATTGGAAGAATGTTTTGTGGACGGATGAGACCAAAATAGAACTTTTGGTTTAAATGAAAAGCGTTATGTTTGGAGAAAGGAAAACACTGCATTCCAGCATAAGAACCTTATCCCATCTGTGAAACATGGTGGTGGTAGTATCATGGTTTGGGCCTGTTTTGCTGCATCTGGACCAGGACGGCTTGCCTTCATGATGGAACAATGAATTCTGAATTATATCAAAGAATTCTAAAGGAAAATGTCTGGACATCTGTCCATGAACTGATTCTCAAGAGAAGGTGGGTCATGCAGCAAGATAACGACCCTAAGCACACAAGTCGTTCTACCAAAGAATGGTTAAAGAAGAATAAAGTTAATGTTTTGGAATGCCCAAGTCAAAGTCCTGACCTTAATCCAATTCGAAATGTTGTGGAAGGACCTTAAGTGAGCAGTCAATGTGAGGAAACCCACCAACATCCCCAAGTTGAAGCTGTTCTGTACGGAGGAATGGGCTAAAATTCCTCCAAGCCGTGTGCAGGAATGATCAAAAGTTACCAGAAACGTTTAGTTGCAATTATTGCTGCAAAGGGGGTCACACCAGATACTGAAAGGAAATGTTCATATACTTTTGCCATTCACAAATATGTAATATTCGGTCATTTTCCTCAATAAATAAATGACCATGTATAATTTTTTGTCTCATTTGTTTAACTGGTTTCTCTTTATCTACTTTTAGGATTTGAGTGAAAATCTGATGACATTTTAGGTCATATTTATGCAGAAATAGAGAAAATTCTAAAGTGTTCACAAACTTTTAAGCACAACTGTATTTTCTCAAGGGTACGTGTTTCACTGTCTCATAAATTCAAAGCCAGTCCTCTGAATGGAACCCATAGGAATAAAAAATAAGTGGTAAAGGAAAGTATTTTCTTCAGTTCCATTTTCACTTGTTGGTTCATTAACAAATGTTTCCCACAAATGAACAGACCAAGGAAATGGGCACTGAAGTAATTGTTCCCCTTTAACATTCAATGTTATCAACATTTTGGATACAATTAAGGAAGCAAACTGTATAGAAAATATGAATTAAAACGGCAAAGGAAACTTAATAGTAATGGTAAACAAACAACATCATGTTCTGTGTCTTCCTATATTTAGTGATTATGTACTTATTTGCTTAGTAATTGCAAGTCTGTTTACCCAGTACAGCTGACAGGTACCCCCTGATGTTTGATCTCAATGAGCACACAGAGTTTTTGGCATCTTTCAACTTCCATTGAAGATCATCAGGACACGGTCAACCAGAGAGTTCTTCTAAAAAGAAGTGCATGATGGCAGCACCAAGACCATAAACAATATAATTATGCATATTACAGAAAACAGATGAAAATATGAAAATATAGTTTAAGTTTAGGTAGACTTTATTATGCCAGAAAGAATTTTATTTGCAGCAAAAAGTATAAAAACTTAAAACATTGTTAGACAGGTACAAGAAAATAATCAAATACACAACAGCTGACAACTTCTGTTATCATAAGTGTACACACTCAAGATTAGAACAAAGAAGAACAACTATCTTTAACATTACACAAACTAATGATTCAGAATTAAGCATTTAGCAGCTTCCCCACATTTAACATAATTCAAAATTTTTATAGCTCTGAGAATAAAAGAGTTTTAAATATGTCGCTTTTTATTCTTGGGAATCTTAATAAGCAGCCTGATGACAACAGCTGAGATTTAATAAAAGTGGATGGCTACTGTCGACAGAATTGAGTTGGTTTTATTTCTAACTTGTCTGTAATACTGTTCAGTGACAGAGATCTGCTGAAAAACAATTATTTTAATGCTATTTTTAAAATGTTCTCAATATGGTTTATATTATAAATGCTGAGTTTGCCAAACCAACATATAAAAGCAAACGTAACAATGTATTCAGTGAAGGACCTATAAAAGTGTCGTTGTGGTCTTGTACACCTTAAAAATCTTTACTTTCCTAAGAAATAAAAGCTGTGTCTACCCCTTCTGACAAATTCATTCCTTTGTTAACATCAAAGTTTAGCCTGTCATTGATTATTTTCCTTAGATATAGTGCTCTACTATCTTCACTATCTCCCATTAAATTAATGTTAATACAGTAATTAAAACAATGGCATTAAAATACTTAAACACACATTAATCTGTAACAGTTAGATTACAAAATTAGACTTCCTTAGCTCTTTCCACAGGCTTGTGTGTATTATGACACCATGCATGGTTCCAACACTCTTATCAAATCTGAGGGACGATACTGTATCACAGAACTAAGCCTTATTAAGAATACTGATGCGTCCTCTTATAGAGAGTTGGTTCAAAACTTGGTAATATGGTGTTTCAACAACAACCTGATCCTCAATATTATGAGAACCAATGAGCTCATTGTGGTATGCAGGAAATCTAAAAGCTAGAGATGCACCCTATTTACATCATTAGGACTACAGCTGTCCATTTCTCCAGCTTTAAGTTCCTGGGTGTCCACATCTACAAGGATCAGTCTTTTACTCTCAAAAGCTTTAAAATAGTTATGAAGTCTGTAGCTATGTACACAGACATTTTATTTGTGTGTCTGAATAAGAGAGCTATGGGGCTGTGATTTTAATAACTGGACATTAGATGGCAGCAGAGCCGTTTATCAGCATAGGAAAGGAATAGAGTAGGAACTCTGTTTTGGCTGGCGACTGGAGAGGGGAGGAAGAGGAAATGGACGGAGGGAGAAAGAATGAGGAAAAAGAGATTTTTGTATGGGAGATGAGATCCTTGTTCCCCGACAAGAGACTTCTGCGGAGACTTCTGTCCTGAGAAATCAGTGAGAGGAGCCATATTGTCCTGGCTTCCAGAGGACATCTGGGGACTGCTGGATCACAAAGGAGCGTCTGCAGTCCGCGTCTTCCAGAACCCAGGAGTGGTGAGCTGTATATCGCACAGTTATTCCTACTTTCACTTTACACTGTTGTGGCTGCCTATTTGGAAAGTTCAGTTGGAGAACAGTTATCTTCCTGGTGGATGACAAATGCTCCATTTGGAGATAGAGCGCTCAACGGTAGTAAAAAGGCCCCAACGCCGGCTGTTCGGTTTTCCTGGTATCACTGGCCAGTTGGGGCAGTTTCTGAAGGACTGGGAGCATAAAGTGAACTTCTTTTACCTACCGCTTGCTTATGGGACAGGTTATAGTATTGTATATAACATATTTGCATAAGATACTTACCATTGTTTTCATTAAGTTTCACTGCATTGCTTGTGAGGCTATTATCCCATTTCCTTGTGGGACACCCTCCAATTGGAGTGGCTCCCTAAATAAAATTGTTGTTGTTTTAAAATTCTCACTGTGGGTGTGTTGGACTAGGGACCTGGTGGAGTGTACCCCTGGAGTGGAGGGAGAAGACCCAAGGTACTATAATATATCAGCAGCACCCTAGGGTGCCATTGCTACAAGTCACAGAAGGATCTCTATTTTCTAATGAGATTGAGAAAATTCTACCTTTGTCTTTAGATTCTGTTCAACTTCTACTGCTACACATTTGAGAGCATTCTGACCAGCTGTGTCACATTGTGGTTTGACAGTGTGGGATATGGCCAGCCTTTCATCCCGGCCAATACCCCCAGGCCGCGGATGGAGCCCTCCTGTAGCATGGAGGTGCCCCAAATTCCAGCAGGGCATCATGGACATTGGAGTGTTTATTCACAGCCCTGCTGGATACCATGGGGCTGCCAGAGGACGCTGCAGGAGGTTTAAGGACTATTGCCCTACAGCCCGGAGTACGTCCTAGTCACGTGGACAGAGGAAATGACGTACTTCCTGGTTGAAGAAAAGGAGTTTTTATCTGACCTGGAAGTGTTACCAGTCACATGGACAGTTAGAGAGAAACACTTCCGGGTCAAGGACTGTAAGAGACTGTGGGAGATTCCAGACAGGCTGAGCTGAGTCAGGTGGCAGGGTGACAAGCGTCTGGGTGTGGAGGATTGTGATGATTGATTTATTATTGTGTATTGTATATGGGTATTGTGGAGTGAAGGGTGCTTTGTGCACTGTATAGTTCAAATAAAAATAATTATTGGACTTTTATCTGGTGTCTGGCGTCTGAGCTGAGGGTTCAAGGGGACAACAACGCACACTATCTGTCACAGCAGCTACAACTTTTCTGACTGGGAAACTGTTCTTGAGTGGTTAAAACTGCCCAGTATGTAATTGGCACCCCACTACCTGCCATTGGGGCAGGCACAGTGCCAGTATAGGGCCCGTGTTTTGTCATTAGTCCACCTTGTTTTTAACTTAGTTTCTTTTTCCTCAAATGAAAGCTAGCCTATAAAGCAGATATATATTGTATTCACATTTAGCTTAACTAAAATATCAGTTAGTATAAACAACTGATTAATGATTAACTTTATCATTAGAAGAGTTGATTTAACTCTTTAAAATATTTGGAAGCACGTATCCAGATATCGATTGATTAGACTTCACTATGGTCACACTTCCTCATACATATCCTGTACAACTCTTACATACTTCTCTGCCACTCCCAACTTCCTCATACAATACCACAGCTCCTCTTGAGGCACCCTGTCATATGCTTTCTCCAGGTCCACAAAGATGCAATGCAGCTCCTTCTGGCCTTCTCTAAACTTCTCCATCAATGTCTTCAGAGCAAACATTGCATCTGTGGTGCTCTTTCTTAGCATGAAAGCATACTGCTGCTCACTAATCATTACCTCACTTCCTAAACATAGCCTCCACTACTCTTTCCCATAACTTCATACTGTGGCTCATCAATTTTATTCCCCTGCAGTTACTGCAGTCCTGCACATCCCCTTATTCTTAACTATCGGCACCAGTACACTTCCTCTCCACTCCTCAGGCATCCTTTCACTTTTCAAGAATCCAAGCTGGTTAGAAGCTCCACTGCCATCTCTCCTAGACACCTCCATGCTTCCATAGGTTTGTCATCTGGACCAACGGCCTTTCCATTTTCATCCTCTTCATAGCTGTCCTTACTTCCTCCTTGTTAATCCATTGCACCTCCTGATTCACTATCTCCAAATCATCCAACCTCTTCTCTCTCTCATTCTCTTCATTCATTAGCCTCTCAAAGTACTCTTTCCATCTGCTCAACACACTCTCCTCGCTTGTGAGTACGTTTCCATCTTTATCCTTGATCACCCTAACCTGCTGCACATCTTTCCCAGCTCGGTCCCTCAGCCTAGCCAATCGGTACAGGTCCTTTTCTCCCTCCTTAGTGTCCAACCTCTCATACAACTCATCATACACTTTCTTTAGCCTTCGCCACCTCTTTATTCACCTTGTGCCTTACCTCCTTGTACTCTTGTCTACTTTCTGCATCTCTCTGACTATCCCACTTCTTCTTTGCCATCCTTTTCCTCGGTATACTCTCCTGCATTTCCTCATTCCACCACCTGGTTTCCTTTTCCTCCTTCCTCTTTCCAGATGTCATGCCAAGCACCCTTCTTGCTGTCACCCTTACATCATCTGCTGTAGTTTCCCAGCTGTATGGTAGCTCTTCACTGCCACCCAGTGCCTGTCTCACCTCCTCCCTAAACTCAACCTTTTAGTCTTCCTTTTCAACTTCCACCATTTGATCCTTGGCTCTGCCCTCACTCTCTTCCTTTCTTGATTTCCAACGTCATCCTACAGACCCACCATCCTATGCTACTTAACTACACTTTCGCCTGCCACCACTTCCCATTCTTCAATCTCCTTCAGATCAACTCTTCTGCAAAGGATATAATCTACCTGTGTGCATCTTCCTCCACTCTTGTACGTAACCCTATGTTCCACCCTCTTCTTAAAATACGTATTCACCACAGTCTTGTCCATCCTTCTGGTAAAATCCACTATCCTCTGACCTTTTCATTCCTCTCCTTGACACCATACCTATCCATCACCTCCTCATCTACACTGTTCCCTTCACCAACATGCCCATTGAAATCCGCTCCAATCAACACTTTCTGTCCCTTGGGTACACTGTTCATCACTTCATCCAACTCACTCAAAATCTTCTTTCTCAACCATTGCACACCCAACTTGTGGTGCATATGCACTAATAGCATTCATAATCATCACCTCCAATTTCCAGCTTCATAATCATTACTCTGCCTGACACTCTTTTAACCTCCAAAACACTCTTGACATACTTTCCTTCAGAATAACTCCTACCCCATTTTTCTTCCTATCCACACCATGATAGAACAATTTGAATCCACCTCCAATCAGCCTGACCTTACTCCCCTTCCATTTAGTCTCTTGTATGCACAATATGTATATCAACCTTCCTTCTCTCCATCATATCTGCTAACTCTCTCCCTAACCAGTCATACTGCTAACATTCAAAGTTCCTACCCTTAGTTCCACTCTCTTTACTTTCCTCCTCTCCTCATGCCTCCGGACATGCCTCCCCTCTTCTTCTCCATCTTCTTCTTGGCCAACAGTAGCCCAATTTCCTCCAGCATCCTGTTGGCTAACAGTACTGGTGGTGGTGTTGTTAACTCGGGCTCGACCGAACTGCAATGGAAATTTGTATTTTGTCTGCATATTGATTTGGCAAAATTTCTACACCGGATGCCCTTCCTGACATTACCCTCCCCATTTATCCGGGCTTGGGACCGCACGAAGAAACACACTGGTTTGTACATTCCTGTGGCTGGGTTATTATTTCTATATTAAATAATAAGAGAAAATGGTCTGATAGACCATAGGTTGATTATTGTGTAGAACATGCTTCTAGACTCTAGCTTTACCTGGAAAAGTAGTCAAATCGTTGTCGCTAAAATACAACTTGTGGACTAGAAGACTTGCATGGTACATATTGCTGCCAATTATTGTACACCTTATGAGAAAGATTTAGGAGTCATAGTGAGACTCACCAATATCAACTTCCAGACAGTGTTCTGAAGCCATTAAGAAGGCAAACAGAATGATAGGTTATATAGCACAATGTGTGAGTACAAGTCCAAAGAAGTTATGCTTAAGCTTTATAATGCACTGGTGAGGCCTCATCTGGAGTACTGTGTGCAGTTTTGGTCTCCAGGCTACAAATAGGACATAGGAGCACTAGAAAAGGTCCAGAGAAGAGCGACTAGGATGATTCCAGGGCTACAGGGGTTGAATTATGAGGAAAGATTAAAGAGCTTTTCAGTTTAAGCAGAAGACCATTAAGAGAAGAAATGACTGAAGTGTTTAAAGTCATGAGGAGAATCCGTACAGTGGATTAAGACTTATTTTAAAATGAATTCATCAAGAACACAGGGACAGCTGAAAACTTGTTAAGGGTAAAGTTCACACAAATTTTAAGAAGTTTTTCTTCTCACAGAGAATCATAGACACTTGGAATAGGTTACCAAGTAGTGTGGTGAACAGTAGGAGTTTAGAGACCTTCAAAATTTGTCTTGATGTATTTTGAAGGAATTAAAGTGGATTGGACTGTCAAACTTTGTTGTGCTGAATATTCGGTTCTTGTCTAATTTTTTAATGTTCTAACAATTTCAAATTCAAACTCTTCTGCTACTGCACCACTCCCTATGTCCCTCATCACAGGTCCCATTTCTCACCTCGCTAATACATATCATCTGTTGTATCTCGACACTTTTGCAGATACACCTATTCTTAGGAAACCTGATTTTGATCTATCCTGTGTGGTCTATGGCCGGCTTGGCATCCCGGCCAGTACCCCCAGACCGTCAGATGGAGCCCTCCTGCAGTATGGAGGTGCCCCAAAGACCAGTAGGCCATCATGGACAATGTAGTTTTCATCCACAGTCCTGCTGGATACCACAGGGGCCGCAAGAGGGAGCTACTGGGGGTGACAGTTTGGGGATGGGGGATAAAGAGTTATATGTGCCCTATAACCCGGAAGTGCGTCAAAGGAATAGCGACAAAAGAAGTGACATACTTCCAGGGTGAAGAAAAGGACTTGTACCTGACCCGGAAGTGATAAAGAATCACATGGACTGAGGATTGGGAACACTTCTGGGTCAGGAAGTATAAAAGGACTGTGGGAACTCCCACAGGGAAGTGGTGGAGAGTATTATTGTGATTATTATTGTGTTTATGAGTATTGTGGAGGAAAGGGTGCTTTGTGCACTGTGGCATAAAAATAAAGTCAACTGTTGGACTTTTGCCTGGTGTCAGGAGTCTTGGACAAGGGTTCAATGGAGTGATAGCGCCCCTATCTGTCACACCTGTCTTGACAGCTTCAGGGTCATCTCTAAGCTTCAATTCCTAGCTAAGGTATGTCATTAAGCAGCTTCAGTCCCGTATAATTAAACAGGACCTTTTTTTTTGCTGTTTCTTGATCTTAGTGCTTCCTTTCATACAGTAAATCTATCTGCCTTTCCCCAACTGGCATAGCCAGTATAGTAGTGTCTTTGTTTAAATCTTATCTATCTGATAGATAGTATAGTATTTTGTTAAAAATGGTACATGCAAATCCTTACTACTAACTACTAACCTAACCTACTAACCTACTAACTAAGGTTTACCTTAGGGATTTGTGACCGACATTTCGCGTGATAGACATATGAGCACCGACAAAATAGCGCCAATTAAAGCGCGCCGTCAAAATTGCAAAAGTTTCATTAAATATGAATTACTAGTTTAAAGCATATATAATAATGTTTATTTTAGAAGTCAATATTATGAGCGCGGCATGCCATCAGCACGACGCAGATAGTCCTTAAGATCACGCCCTGCATATGTAGGAAGAATTGCAGCAAGATGTCTTGATAGTTGAGCATATTTAGACTTAGTGGCTGCCTGACTGCTTGTAATTCCGCTTTGTGTACGATGCTTTATGCCAACCCTCGACTGAGTTATTTGTTAGCGGCATGTTATCAGCATTTATAACAGTTATAACCTAGCACATAATGTGTACATAATGCGCGTATGCATCCCACTCTCTTGGCCTCTCTCGCAATTTTGTCGGGCGCATTTGTCAAAAACCGGTTAGCGGGTTTGTCGGCTCATTTGTCCGTCAGCGGTTTTGTGGGGATCATATATCTATCAGCTTTTGTCGGTGAACCCAGGGATTTGCTCTCAATCTCCTTCTTTTTCTAATGAGTATGCTCTCATTAGGAAAAACTATTACCAACACAGTCTCAGCTCTCATTGTTACACTGATGACAATCAGATCTATCTTAATACCAGGTCTGCTTTCGATCTGTGGCCCTAATATTTGCTTGAATGCATTTCTGATTTAAAGACTTGGATGGACACTAATTTAAAAAATGCTAAATACCTTTCCTAGAAAATTTCACACAATAATACCAAAGCTTATCTTTAGCAAGCTTCTCAGTATGAATGTGGACAATGTCATGTCTCTGGATATCTGACCTTTTCAGGAACAGATGTCAGAAGGTGAAAATAGGTGAACATCAGTCAGTGACCCTGATCCAAAGCACAGGGTCCTGTCAAGGCTGTGTTAGGTCTCCTTTCTTTTCTCTCTCTGCACCAATTACTGCACCCCCAGTGATCCATCTGTTAAACTGATAAAGTTTGCTGTTGATGCCATCCCAACTAGTCTGATTACAGATGGTGACAAGAGGTCATAATTGGACGAAAATGGATCGGCTGGCCAGTTGGTGCACCCTCAACAATCATAACTTGAATACCTTGAAAACAATGAAAATTTTTAAATACTAATTATAAATGGTGTCATTCTGAACAGGGTGGAAACCCCAGACTAAAGTTACTCGATTAAGTTGACTATCACTCACAGTCAAAAAGCTCAGCAGTAGATGTTTTTCTTCCATCAGATTAAAACATTTAACTTGTCCTAATCAGTGCTGGAACAGGCTTGAATAGCTGTTTTGAAAGTAACCCACTTTCTCTTTAACAGTCTGGTATAACAAAACATCTGTCTGCTCCAAACATAAACTTCAGTGTGTTATTTGGACATAAGAAAGATTGTAGGCCTGTAACTGGACTCCATTGAGGCCCTGTATGTGTCATGAGTATGGAAATGTGCTGGAAATATAATCCAAAACTACACTTGAGAGAGCATCCATTGCTTTCAGTTAATTTCATCAAGGCAACGTTACCAGTCTCTAAAGGCAACAATTACTAGAAACAAAAGACTCTCTCTACTACTGCAGTTATTCTAGTTAAAACCGGTTATGGATAAACTTCTGTTTTTCCTGATTTCTAAACTGCTCCATCCAATCTAAATTATATTTATTTTATGTTTATTTTTTAAACACCTGATATATTTCTGAACAAGTGTGAAATTCTACATTACTGTATTCTTTTATATATTTGTGTTTTGTGCAATATATTTTTAACACCTACTGTATATTTTGATGGTATCATATTTTATACTTTATATTGTTTAATTGTATTTATCTTGCTATGTGTATTATGGTTATAAGACGAGGAGAAATACGTATCAACCGTGTTGCCTGGCAATGAAGTTAAAGTGTCAAAGCCAATTGCCTCCTGGATTTCAGATTTCAACATTAACACTAATAGCATGTCAATTCAACCTTTTACAGATTGTGTGTAATTTAGTTATCCTTTGCTGCTAGAGTATGTGAATTTCCTTGTTATTAATGAAGTATCTATCTATCTATCTATCTATCTATCTATCTATCTATCTATCTATCTATCTATCTATCTATCTATCTATCTATCTATCTAACTCACATATCAAAACCCCTTATTATTACCTTATTATCCATTGCTTAAGAATAGAGTCATGTAAAAATTGTGCTTCCTCTTGTTACATCTTATCTCTACTATTGTAACTTTCGGTTTGCTGGCCTTCCTCTTATAACACTAAGTAGCTTTCAAATACAGTATATCCTGAATGCATCTGTTACAGTTCAAGGATACAGAATACATCAGTACTTTCCTTCACCATCTTCCATGGCTTCCTATTTCATTATGTATCATATATATTTCATGGGTACTTTCTATGTTTTACACAATCTAGCTCCATCATATCTCATTCAATTTCTTCATTATTATAATCCTCCACGTACCCTTAGGAACTCTGGTACTACACATCTAATGGTCCCACAGTCCAACCCTTCTTCCTGAGGCAAAAGAACATTCTGTCTCCCCATGTCTGAAACTCTTTGTCTCAGCATTTGCATGACAGCTCCTCACTTTCTTCTTTCAAAACTAATTGGAAAACTTTTCTGGTTAAACAATGATTTTCTTCTGATTTAGATTTTTCACTCTTGTAAGTTTTGACTGTAAAGTTCTTTTTCTGTAGGATGTGTTCTGTTTTGTCATTGTTACTTGTATTTGGTTTCTTATCTTTTCTATTGTGTAAACCATTCTTGAATTTGAGAAAGGCACTAAAATATAAATAAAATTCTAATTATTATTATTATTATGGTGATGATATAAAGTTTAATGTTTATACCAAGCAGTGCTCATTATTGACAAAAGGTCCAGTTTTAGTCTTCCATATATATTGTAGTCAACTGTGGTTGTGTTTTTATGATTTGCTTTTTCAATAATTGATCACCATTACACCAGTACTGTTTTCATGTGTTCTCTCTTAATCATAAGTATGAAATATTTAAGTAAGGAAGACATCTTTATTTAGTGGCATTTCATATGCTGATCATACCATCTCTAAAATTCCAGTTTCCACTTTCTGCTCATTACTGATCTCTAGTAAATTATCCATAAACTTGCAGTGCTATCTGTTTAAGATGTGGTAAAATCTAAGTAATTAACATAAATGTCAGTGTTAATGTTTACAGTGCACCATCTGTTGGAATGTGTTTTATTATGCATGTAGTAATAAAATATATTATACTTTTCATACCAAGAGATGGTACATCAAAAACATTTTAGTAACAACGTGGAATACATTTTCATTCCATCAGAAGGTGCATCACAATCATTATCACTGCTTTTATGAATACATATAACAGACACATAGCAACTGGCTGTGGATCACCCATCCATGTGTCCATACCCATCCATCAATGTTCTAAATCTGCTTAATACTGACCAGAGCCATGGGAAGCTGAATCATATCAAGCTAGCATAGAATGCAAGTCAGGAGCAATCCCTGGAGCATTCATTGTAAAATAAACACACACCTGATTTCAGACTTTACTCTCATTCAGTGTTTGTGTTTTGGTCTTTCAGTCTTGGTGCTCATTAGAGTATTATTCTTTTTGTTGTTACCAAGTAGAAACAATTACGTGCAGCTTACCACAATACCCTATCTTACTTTGCTTTCCTTCTGTTTCTTCTTCTTCTACTACTACTACTGCTTTGGTTATAATATTATTTTTGTTATCCTCGAGGTGAAGCTTCCATGTTACATATGGAATGACCTGGAATGAACAAACATTATCTATTAATGGGTTTCCATCTGTTTCCCAGTGTTCCTGCTTAAACTTGACATTCACCATATTAATTCCTGTCATAAATTTGCATAGATAGATATCTATGCAAAGGACGAAGGTCCAAGTCTTTAGAGTTCTGGTACTTCCTGTCTTGCTATATGGTTGCGAGACATGGGACGCAATCCAGTGACCTGAGACAAAGACTGGACTCCTTTGGTATTGTGTCTCTCGGAAAATCCTTGTGTACCGTTGGTTGACTTTGTTTCGGATGAGTGGTTGCTCATGGAGTAATAAATGAGGCACATTACCTGCATTGTGAGGGAGCGTCAATTACAGCACTACGACCTGTGGCGCGTTACCATGAGAGTGATCCGGGTCGTAGGATACTCATTGCTGGGGACCTGAGTGGCTGGACCAGGCCAAGTGGATGCCCACGTAACACCTGGCTGCGGCAGATAGAGGTCATCTCCGAAGGATGGCTCTGGATCTCCTGTCTGACTGGGGGTTACCAACCAGGATCCTGAGCTGTTTCATCATGTGGTGGGTGCGCAGCGTACTGTACCAGTGCATGCTCCCCAACCTGATTGACCTGACCTGGAGTAGGGGTCTCAATCACTTCAGGCTGAATGATAGCTCCTAATGGCATGCCAGTCTTCTTTAGATGATATTGCTGCAACTCATTTTTATAGTCAGCTCACTGTTTCATCATTTCTGTGCCCCTTTCCTTCCCCTGGATGCTGAACATCTTTGTCTCTGACCTCCAATGTTTAGGATTCTCAGGACACTGTTGTGGCCAACCAGCCTGCTGACCTAATGTCATGTTGTTCACACTTTCAAGAATCTGAATAACCTTTTAATGATTTAGCTAATAATTTTGGGCTATGGAGTGTTGTTGGAGTTGTACTGACACCTGTGCATTTTAGGAAGAGATGCTGCTCTGCACTGTACACCATGACTGATGCTGTTCCCTAGTATTGTGCACACATCTCTGCTGCTCACTAGGACTAAAGCTTTAGTTAAAGACTCCATACTGCTTGACCTAACACAGAGCTGATTCTTAATGTCTGACACATGAAGCATTTGTTAAGTGTTCACGATGCAGTTTACTTATTATCTCAGGCCCACAATCACTGGTAGATCAACCCAGAAGACTTCTATTCTACTGAGCTTTATGCAAAAATACCTCACAGTTTTGCTCAAGTGAAACAAAGAAGGAGGATGGGCTTTGTGACATTTCCAGTCTGTCTGGGTCTATTCAAGGGAAGGCTGGTAATTGTCATCTTAATTTTCTTTCCATGGTAATTTTCCTTTTCTCACATTTCTCTGTGCCAAAAACTGCACTTCCATGTAATCAGGAATTTCTACTTTTTAAACATTAATAAAATTGTGTAGATAAGATTGACATGATGAGAGCGTTCACATTATGTGCAATGTTCCAAGTAATTTGAAATGTTACAATTATTGATGTCAGAGTCCTATGAAAATTGATGAAGCATGAAGGAATGAATTTGTGTCATGTATGAAAATCATTTCTGTTATTTTAATACGTATTATATTTCAAAGGAGATGATGATATGTCCATTCATGTACACCCAGGAAAGAACTAAACTTTAAAAGAAAGAACTTGTCAAACAGAAAACAAAGCTACAGTGTACAGTTGTGCCTGAAAGTTTGTGAACCCTTTAGAATTTTCAGTATTTCTGCATAAATATGACCTAAAACATCATCAGATTTTCACTCAAGTCCTAAAAGTAGATAAAGAGAAACCAGTTAAACAAATGAGACAAAAATATTACACTTGGTCATTTTATTTATTGAGGAAAATGATCGAATATTCACAAACTTTCAGGCACAACTGTAAGTCCAGGTTTTCTTAATCTTTACTGTCCTGCTAGATAGCCTACCATTCAGTTTTTACACATATTAGGCAGTTTTAAAGCACAAAGAACCAACTTTATATGCAAAGTACCCTGACAAAATGGTGCTTTGTCAAGCAATGGTTCAACAAGAAACTATGGAACTCAGTAAAGAACCATTAAGTGCCATTAAAGAACCAGTATTTTTAAGACTGCACTTCAGTCAAGTCCGACAGTGTGGGTGGGTGAATGTGACATGGTATTTGGGAGTGCTAAGCCCAGCTAAATGACCCCTGGAGCCAAGTCTGGATGGTGCTCATTTCTTAATTGAAATTTAACTTAATTTGACTAGACAGGGCCTCATTTAGTGTTTTGTACTTGGACCCATCAAATTCTAGTCACACCACAGGATATTACATTGAAAAACAGCAGCATGTCAGCATTGTGCTTCATTTGCCTTGCAGTGTAATCTGCTTGTCACTAATTCTTATTATTTGGATACATTTAAAGGAACAAACTACACCAAAAATGTAAAAGAAGGAAACAACAAAGAGAGTGAAACATTTTAAAGAATGGAAAAATACAAATACTTTAAATTTCTTATAAATCTCATGCTACTTCATGGTTCTTAATGTAGAATAAATGAGGGAAAAATGACTTCCTAGTTAAACAATGAGATTGATTAAAGGTAAAACATTTAGCTGAATGTGAAACAGGATAGAACAAAAACCTGTTTCTACTGAAGTTATAAACCCCATCAGGTACACAACCCTTTAATGGTGGAAGCCCACATATCTAACAAGTCAAAGTTAATACAACAGATTATTTTATTGCAAGAAGCTGGAAATTGTTTAAAGGCTTACATTGTAAAATGAGCAATCATGCTATAGAACTGTTCAAACAGGTTCTGAAAAATGCAATATAAAGTGGTTTTCTTCACTACTGATCCAACTTCACATTGTTGACTGAACTAAACCTACTAAACTAATTTTACAAGACCTCTGGGTTCAGTGCAGTCTTTCCAATGAACTAATTTGTACACTGCTATACTGTATTAAAGCTTTTTTTTCTTTTACTTTTTCACAGCAATTTCAGTATTTGGTAGTCACAGTCAGCAGGAAATGTAAAGATCTTTTATGAACTCCATCCATTCATCCATGATCCAACCCGCTGTATCCTAACTACAGTGTCACGGGGCTCTGCCAGAGCAAATCCCAGCCAACACAGAGCACAAGGCAGGAAACAAACCCGGGAAGGGTGCCAGACACACCAAGGACAATTTACGATCGCCAATGCACCTAACCTGCATGTCTTTGGACTGTGGGAAGAAATCGGAGCATCCGGAGGAAATACATGCAGACATGGGGAGAACATGCAAGCTCCACACAGAAGCAAACCCAGGTCTCCTAACTGTGAGGCAGCAGTGCTACCCACTGCGCCACCACGCCTCCCCTTTTATGAACTCAACAGGGTCAACTCTTTAGCTTACTCTATCAAGAAAAATTAAATAATTATTTGCCTTCCAAGTATTTTAACCCTTTTCAGAGTGTCCCAACGTATATAATCTAATCCTTTTCCAAAGAGCTCGTGAACTTATATAGAATGCAGTGGGTTACTTGGCAGTAATTGACTTTCACCTTTACTACCAGATCGCAAATTTTGCAATTTGACCCAATGGAAGGAAGTAAAAGCACTGAGAATGCACCAAATTGATTAGCTTTGGAAAGCAAATCTTGGTAAAATTGCTCTTTGCATGCCTTGTTTTGCACAAGCTGCGAATAATTATCTTCAATGTACTAGGAAATGCTCAATTTAAATTTATTTATTTTTACATTTTTAAATTAATTTTATTGTAATCATTCCATACAAATCAATCAATGTTTACAAAAATAAGGATTGAGAACAAGTCAACCCCCATCCCTGAGAGAGAGCATGGCCAACAGAGTACAACTTAAGGCTTGTAAACAAACCTAAATCGATGAGGTTGAAAGCCAAAGAGATGAATGGAGAAGAAAAAGAAATGCAGAAATAATTGCTTCCTCTGTGCTTTAAGAGCTTATTCTAAAATATTACTGATTAGATCCTGCCATGTTTTGAAAAAATCTGTACAGATCCTCTAACTGAGTATTTCATTTTTCCAATTTCAAATAGTATAATTAAAATTTAAAAGCAACATATGAAACATCTTAATCCAGAGACGTTATTCTCTCTTCTTTACAGGACAACTTTGTATTTGATTCCTCCTTAAGGTACACTCTGTTTAGAAGCCATTAGGTATTCTAACCTAGAGATATCTTCATACTCACAATATTTTAAGACTTTTCATCAACTTTTTCTCTATGTTAAATACACTTATTTTTCTTTTTAACAACAACAACAACATTTTTATTTATTTCTATAGCACATTTTTCAGACAAGGTATGTAGTTGATGTGCTTTACATTATAAAAGAACAGTTACAAGAGAAAAACAGCAAGTAGAAATACTGTAGATAGTTATATATAACTAAATATATAAAAATTATTTCAAGTTTGAGGCTTTGTTAAAAGGAACTGCCTATCTTCCCTAGACCTCCATCTGTATCCATGCTTGAATATGTTTCAACTGGAACTTAAAGGAATGTTGTCTGTGTTTCTAGCGATGTCCACTGTCAATCGAACTTAGATAATGCTGGGAAAATTATATCACAGGCAAAGAGTTCAATTATTTGTAATATACTCTATATTCTTAATCTTTAAAAATATGCAGAATTTCATGTACATTGCACATAATTTGCTAGATTAAGGCAATTCAAAATATATTTGGGCATGATACCTAAATGTGAATGATGTCAAGTCGCTCTTACCATGCTAGGTAATTTGTTTTGGGAATGTCATAAATTGAGACTGTTTCGGTTGTAGATATTTGCATAAATGTCATGCAGTTCTTGATTTGCAATTATTCCCAATCTTGCTCCAGTGTTATGGTGTGAGTGGACTGTTTAATGATAAACTTTGTGGTTTGTTGCATTTTCACTGCATGGAACAGTGCAGAGTGTTTTTCAGAGTTTAGCAAGAGTTTATCAATATTATTTCAAAATAATTCTGCTGGGCTTCTGCCTACATTTCTGTTAAAGTCTGTTTTATTAGTTACTATGAGGAATTTCAACATGATAGTCTTTTCGGTATCAATGGCTCCCTGTACTAAAGGTGGGGTTTCAAGTATCGATTGTGATTAATGTATCTTAACTGTTTCTTTTGTATGCCAAATTGTGTTTGTGATTGCACTGTTTTTTTTCCTACAAATGTCAGTACAGTATACTGTATTTTTGTCTACTTTGTAATCATGAAATTAGCTAAAAATTAAAATACAACATGAAACAAACTATATACACTGTAAACAAAACTAAACAAATATTTAACTAAAACATCATACATTTATTTGTTTTCCTGTTGTCAATAAAAAGGTGGCATGGTGGTGCAGTGGGTAGTGCTACTGCCTTGCAGTTAGGAGACCTGGGTTTGCTTGCATGTTCTCCCTGTGTCTCGTGGGTTTCCTCACGGTGTTCGGTTTCCTCCACAGTCCAAAGACATGCAGGTTAGGTGCATTGGTGATCCTAAATTGTCTCAACAACATTTATTTATATAGCACATTTTCATACAAAGAGTAGCTCAAAGTGCTTTACATAATGAAGAATAGAAAAATAAATACCATAAGAAAGAAAATAAGTCAACATTAATTAACATAGAATAAGAGTAAGGTCCAATGGCCAGGGTGGACAGAAAAACAAAAAAAAC
>NW_024377251.1:0-39128 GCF_016835505.1 Polypterus senegalus
TGACACTGGTGCTGATGTTCTTTATATCCCATCTGTGGCAGAAAGGATGGGATACCATTTCAAGAATAGTGAAAATTACATCAGCAGTCAAGGGTAGGCAGAAGAGGAGAAGCGTGCTACTGACAGTGACCTCTAATGCTAAGAGAGGTATTGCCCTTATTGTAGCCCTATAGCTTTCTCTTACTTGTATGTGACTGACAATACATTAAATCATTGCCCATGGAAATGCAAGGTGAATGCACATACAGTTAGGTCCATAAATATTTGGACAGAAACAACTTTTTTCTAATTTTGGTTCTGTACATTATCACAATGAATTTTAAATGAAACAACTCAGATGCAGTTGAAGTGCAGACTTTCAGCTTTAATTCAGTGGGTTGGACAAAACGATTGCATAAAATGTGAGGCAACTAAAGCATTTTTAACACAATCCCTTCATTTCAGGGCTCAAAAGTAATTGGACAAATTAAATAACTGGAAATAAAATGTTCATTTCTAATACTTGGTTGAAAACCCTTTTTGTTTGTGGGCCTTTCTGTCCAAAGTTTAGTCTTCAACAAGTGAAATGCATGCTCAATTGGTTTAAGATCAGGGGCATCTTGCATAAACGGTGCGTTCAAATCGCGATGTATAAAAGTTACACTTGGCGTAAAGCCACACACTTTTCCACGGTACCTCATACCTTGTCGTATGCAAGTTCTCCACTCGGTTTTCAGACTGGCGGCACCCAGCGTGAAAGCAGTGTTACTGTTCCTGTGTGGTTACTCTTTATTTTCCTGACGTGGCTTTAGAAATACACTGAAACTAACCGCATATTGTTGATTAGTGTAATGCATCTGATTGTAATTAACTTGTAACAATATAATGGTCCAGGAAATAGCCATAGTATTCCAGATACCATAACTGCTTTAGCGTTGTTACTCTCACTGCACCATCTTCTTCTTCTTCTTTTTCTTCTTTCAGCTGCTCCCTTTAATGGTTGCCACAGCGGATCATCTTTTTCCATATTACTCTCACTGCACCACTCAAAGAGTATTTATATCACTGTATCTGAGTGGGGAATCACAGGAGCAGCTGATCAGAAAGAATTATCGGTATTACAGCATCAAGCCTCAGCCATGGCAAAACGTTTCAAAGCCTTTCCTGTACGGACCTCGCGGTTCAGAAACCGTTTCATCCAAGAACTATAACGAATCAATCAATTGCTCCTTGTGGAACTGTTTGTACTTATAAGTACAAACACCCCACTGTAAACTTGCACTACAGTTATAATGTTGCACAACCTGCGCCACTTTATAAAGCGCATATTTACATATGATGAAGGTATCATTTGTAAGATGAAATGCAGCAAAATATGTTGATTATATTATACAGATAAAACTTTAACTTCATTTAAATAATCTATATTGTTAATAATTAGACATGTGAGGACACGGTGCGCCAGTGCTAGCATGTTCACGTATTGTTCCTGCCTTGCGCTGTATATTTGATGAGGCTGGTGCGACACTGGAAGGATAGATGGATAGAATAATTAAACACGTACTATGAAGATATTTCAATGTTCCCTAAAAGTTTTGAAGAATCGTCGTTGTAAGCTTACAGATGGTTTAACGTCTATTACAGAGCTGATTGTGTGCCGATTGGGTATTTGGGGAAAGAAAAGTAAGGACAGGAATTGAAGGTTAGTACTTTTTTTAAGAGACAGTACTGCTACAATAAATTTTTCATCGAAGGTCGCTCATGGCACAGCAGCATCTTGTGTGAGACATGAACAATCACTGCCACCGTGTTCCCATGTTTAGTAACATGCTTTCATTCCAATCATCATGAAAATGATACCACGTATACATCTCAGTATTTTAATTATTCAGAGAGCTGTAATATCACAAATTTAATGGATTCTGTGTCCTGTCGGAGAAAGAGAAAGAACAGAAGCACGTAGTGATTCACACACATAGAGCACATTGAAGATCAAATACAAAACAAAGCATTTAACATGCTACTTTAATTACAATGGGATTTGAGAAACTAGTAAATTAAATTATTTTAAGATGAAGTTTATGATGTTCTACTTTAATGACAAAATAAACTACGTGATTAAAGTGGAAATTTCGAGATTAAAGTTGACATTTCATGCTTTTTCCCACTGTGTGCCTATTATTTTGTCTGTACCCTAATAAGCTCAGACAGTGGGCTACAACTCGCCTTTTCACTGCGACTTTGATATGTGACTTCTTTTTTATTTTGGCACTGTGCAACTTTGTGAGCGTGAGCTTTCGAGTTTTTCCGACACGCTAAGTCACTTGATCAACTTCCTTTGTTGATTATACCAGCTTAAGGGCAATTTATATTGATTTGCATATTCAAAGAGGCGTAATTCTTGAGGAGTTGGGGGGACAGAAGGCGCATGCACGAGCATTACTTTTCACGCTGATCGGGATTTATGGAGCGGAAGAACACAGAAGTGGCGACGCACAGATTTATGCATCTGGATTTTTCTGTGCGTGAGCATATTTCGACTTTTGTGCTTACTTCATGTTATAGTGCAAATTCTATGACGGCGTAATGCATGAGGCCCCAGGTGACTAATTTGGCCATTCAATAATTTTCCACTTCTTTGCTTTAATAAACTCCTGGGTTGCTTTGGGTGTATGTTTTGGGTCATTGTCCGTCTGTATCATGAAAAGCCTAAAAATCAATTTGACTGCAGTTAGCTGTTTTTGAGCAGACAGTATGTCTCTGAACATCTCAGAATTCATTCAGCTGCTTCTGTCCTGTGTCACATCATCAATAAACTCTAGTGTCCCAGTGCCACTGGCAGCCATGCCGCCAAGCCATCACACTGCCTCCACCGTGTTTTACAGATGATGTGGTATGCATTGGATAATGAGCTGTTCCACGCCTTCTCCATACTTTTTTCTTGCCATCATTCTGGTAGAGGTTGATCTTGGTTTCATCTGTCCAAACAATGTTTTCCAGAACTGTGCTGGCTTTTTAGATGTTCTTTAGCAAAGTCAATCTAGCCTTTCTATTCTTGAGGCTTATGAGTGGCTTGCACCTTGCAGTGCACCCTCTGTATTTACTTTCATGCAGTCTTCTCTTTATGGTAGACTTGGATATCGATACACCTACCACCTGGAGAGTGTTGTTCACTTAGTTGGCTGTTGTGAAGGGTTTCTCTTCACCATGGAAATGATTCTGTGATCATCCACCACTGTTGTCTTCCGTGGATGTCCAGGTCTTTTTTTCGTTGCTGAGTTCACCAGTGCTTGCTTTCTTTCTCAGGATGTACCAAACTGAAGATTTTTCCACTCGTAATATTATAGCAAATTCTCGAATGGGTTTTTTCTGTTTTTGCAGCTTAAGGATGGCTTCTTTCACCTGCATGGAGAGCTACTTTGAACGCCTGTTGTCTGTTCACAGTAAAATCTTCCACATGCAAGCACCACACCTCAAATCACTCCAGGCCTTTTTTCTACTTAATTGATAATGAACATAACAACGGACTTGCCCACACCTGCTCATGAAATAGCCTTTGAGTCAATTGTCCAATTACTTTTGAGCCCCTGAAATGAAGGGATTGTATTCAAAAAAATGCTTTAGTTGCCTCACATTTGTATGCAATTGTTTTGTTCAACCCACTGAATTAAAGCTGAAAGTCTGGACTTCAACTGTATCTGAGTTGTTTCATTTAAAATTCATTGTGGTAATGTACAGAACCAAAATTAGAAAAAAGTTGTTTCTGTCCAAATATTTATGGACCTAACTGTAGCAACCATGATAGGCTGAAGCCATGCCAAAATGGTATATGTACTAGGCTGTTCAATAATATGAAATGGGCATTTACAGTATGTTCTTTGCTCTTTATGCATATGTTAGTGGACTAACTCAGTTTTTCTTTTCCTGTAATCATTCTTCCAAGTTCATCTTCCCATAATATTTTTTTCCAATGTGCTTCCACTTCAAGAGACTCAATCCACTGATGTTTTGTAAGTCTTGCCAAAAATATATTTTGTTTGATTCAACCAGTGGACTTTCAAATGAAAATTTCCTGAAATCATAAATGCGCAGCAATGGTTTTTGTCTCTTAAAATTCAATCCTGAAGCTATTAATTGAATTGATAAACATCTGTCCACTGTCCAATTAAAACTTGTAATCCTTAATATTAAGAGTTTAAAAGTGGAGTTACAGTTGTCTCCTTCATGATTTCGTTAGCAAAAAATGTGTATGAGGGATTAAGGCCTCCGAGATATATTTTGTTACACACTCTGCTTGGTGCAGGCTTACCATTAAGGTTTTCTCAAGCTCACATGACATGTCATTGTAAATTGTCCTTTAATGTGATGTATTAATTCTCGATTTTATTTGGTCTTATGACCTTTTATTTTTAAATGGCTTCTAGAAGTTCTTATGTATTAACCATGTTGTGTTTTGCAAACAAATGCATAATTTTAGTCAAGCCTTTTTTAAATATGTTTTTATAATATAGGGTGAACCAGGAAGGAAAGGAGAACCAGGAGCTGTAAGTGTTACTCTTTACAAATACAGAATACTAGAGCAACCCAGTGCACTGTATTTTATTTAAGACTTTTAAATTAATTTGAAAATACCATCTGAATGAAATATTTAAAAGTGGAAACAAAGATATGCTGTACATGTCTATGTACCCTGAGTTCTCTTCCGGTCCTCCTGTGTGGAGTTTGCATGTTCTCCCTGTGTCTGCATGGGTTTCCTCTGGGTGCTCCGGTTTCCTCCCATGGTCCAATGACATGCAGGTTAGGTGCATCGGCATTCCTAAATTGTCCCTAGTGTGTGCTTGGTGTATGTGTGTGCCCTGCGGTGGGCTGGCACCCTGCCCGGGATTTGTTCCTGCCTTGTGCCCTGTGTTAGCTGGAATTGGCTTCAGCAGACCCCCGTGACCCTGTGTTAGGATATAGTGGGTTGGACAATAACTGACTGACTGTCTATGTACATTGCCAAGCTCCAGATACTGCACATAAAAAATACTACAGTGCATTTTACAGGCTGACTTTAAACAATTTAAAATACTGAATTACATGCATCGATCAGTGTTGAATGGTTAAAAATGTTATATGTTTACATGATTAAAATGAAAAACATTTTTCTAATCTTCAATAAATGTTTTAATTAGGTAGTTTGTTTAGTGGTTAAGGCTTTAGACTAAAACTCCTGCTATTGACACTGTATGACCATGATCAAGTCACTTCACCTGCCTGTGTTTCATTTGAAAACAAAAGAAATGTAACCAATTATATCTTAAATGTTGTAACTCAACTTCGATTTTCTAACATTCTTTTGTATTTAAAAATATTTCCAATATATCCAAAAAGAGAAATGAACCAGTTAATTAATATTTTTTAAGCAATCAATTATTAGCTGTGTATTTTGAACATCTATTAGAATTATCAATCTGCATGTTATGTGTGTTCTTGGTACATCAATGCAAGTGTGAAATGCACTGCTTGTACATGTACTAGTGATAATTTACCATAGACAAATTTTTTAGACCACTGGAGAATACTGGAACCCCATGACACAAACAACGTGAGGTCATACTACCCTATTCAGGAAACATCATCATACATATAGAGACACCAAGAATAAATTATTTATTTCATGGGTATCTTTACCACCGTCTTAAATATTGGAAAATTCTTTTTTTTTCATTGTTCTTTTTTTTATTGAATTTATTAAAAGCTAGTAACATTCCATGCAAACAAGTCAAATTAACAAAACTAAATTCAATTCAACCCTCACCAGAAAAGTGGAAGAGAATCCTTTTCCCAATATAAATGTTTATTGTAAAATATTATTTATTAGATCATGCCAGGTTTTTAAAAAGTTTTGAATAGATCTGTTTAGTGAGAATTTGATTTTCCTAAGTTCAAACAGTATATAATATCAGTTACCCACTGACTTAACAGAGGAGCATTTGGATTCCTAAAGTTGAGCAAGATAAGTCTACGTGGTATTAAGCCCATTTGGAAGTACACCAAACACAGCTGTTAATAGATTAGGAGTGATTGTGACATCAAAGCTGTCTGATAGGCATTTATAGATTTTGATCCAGAATGATGTTAATTTAATACATGCCCAAAACATGTGACCTAGTGAGGCTAGAGCTTGATTGCAATTTTAGCATGTTGGATCTTACCGTGGAAACATTTTGGGCAATTTTAAATGAGATAGATGTGCTCGATAAAGAATGAATTCTGTGCATGGCTGCCTTCCACTCCTTTTCTGAAATGTGGAGTAAGAGATCCTTTTCCACTGTATTCCGGGATCTTTGAAAGGAAGGGACTTTAAAAAGTTTTTATATATTATAGAAATGCTGTCAAAACAGATCAATATTTATTCTAGTAGATGGGAATTGAGGAAAATTGAGCAGATTTTGTTTAGCAAATTTCTAATTTGGAAATAGTGAAAAATTATATTGATGGGAAGCTAAGTTTGGAGCATAATTGTTCATAGGATGTAAAGACATTATCTGTATACAAATCTCTTAGTGATTTAATCCTGTACGTTTTCCAAACATTAAAACTGTGTAAGTCTGAGAGGTGTAAAAGGTGGTTTCATGCAAAGGTGCACAGATAAAAGCTTCTATATCTTGAAGTACTTCCTACATTGGTTCCATATTCTGAGTCAATGAAGGACAATTGGGTTGTTAGTATACTGACAATAACTTGTATATACTTGGGCACAAAGCAAGAAATATAAAGAAGTACTGCAGGATTTTGTTTCTATTGCGGACCAAGTCTGTGTGTGTTCATGTGTCAATGACCAGGTCTTTATAGCTTGTATATTTGCTGCCTAGTAATAAAACTGAAAGTTAGAGCCATGCCACCTTCTGCTTTAGGTCATTGTAGGGTTGCCCTTTGGATGTGTGGCTATTTTGAATTCCAAATAAAAGAGCTTATGATTGAATCCAATTTCTTAATAAACGTTTTGTTAATGTATATGGGGATGTTGTGAAATTGAAAAAGAAGCTAAGGAAGGATATTCATCTTAACAGTGTTAATTTTCCTGCTAAAGTGAGATGGAGGGTAGAGCATCGATGCATGTTTTGTTTAAGTTTTCCATGCAGACAGCAGAATTTTGTTGAAAAACAGCTTTATGTTTACTTGTAGTGTTTACTTCTAGTTATTTAAAATGATTTGATGATAAAAGGGAAGGTGTCCAATCTAATGTTGTGTGCTAGAGAGTTCACTGGAAAACACACATTTATTCAAATTAATTTTGAGTCCAGCTAACTTTAAAATTCTGCTAGTGCTGTTAGGACTGCAGACACAGTATTTTTGTATCTAATATATATAGTACCATATCATCTGCAAACAGTGATATTTTCTGTTCAAGTCCTTCTCTGATAATCCCTTTATCTCAGAAGCATTTGAAAGTGAACTGCCAATGGCTCAATGGTGATTGCAAGTAGCATTGGTGAGGGGGCATCCTTTTCTAGTACCACATTCTAGTTTGAAGTAGTCTGAAACTATGTTGGTAATACAAACTAAAGCTTCTGGACTGGGATGCAGTAGTTTGATCCATCCACATGCAGTGTGTTTGGCCCAAACCCACATTTCTGCAATGTAGTGAATAGTTAGTCCCATTCAACCATATCAAATACCTTTTCTGCATCCAAAGATAAAACATCCCCAGGGTGTTTGACTTTGCGGGTGAATATACTACATTAAATAAGCTTCGACGATAGAAAGCTAAATGTTTGCCTTTAATAAATCCGATTTGATCTTGTGATATTACCAAAGGAAGCACTTTCTCACTTCTTCTAGCTAAAACTTTGGAGAGTATCTTAACAGGTAGAATTTTGTTGTCTCTGGCTTCAATAAATGTTGCTAATAAAAAGGGAGCTACCTTAATTGATTTTTTTTATAACATTTGGCAGGGTAGGCATTACCCATAATGATCACATATCACTGTTCAGAATCAGATACTACATCTGATACTACAAATTAAATTGTTCTCGATTAAAATTCCAGACCTCTAGTTTTTTTTGTATAGCTGAAGTGGAATATTTGTCCAGTCCGATCTCTTTGAAACCAAAACAGATTCTTGCTTAATAAGTAGATCTCTTGTAAAAATACTATCCTGGTGTCTAGACCCATTAGGTAAAATAATGCTTTCTTTCTCTTTAATTCATGATTGAGACCTTTGACATTCCAGCTCACAAAATTCAATGTTTGGTCATAGAAACATTGCTTTTGAACTTTTGTTGACATTTTGTAGTCTTAAATTAAGGTAGTACATTACTACATATGATAGCTATAACCTTAATTTCTAATTTGCCAGGAGTTATTGCTATGAAGCCTATTGTTGTGTTGGCACTTATAATTGTAAGGGTTAAAAGGATAGATTAGACATAGCTTTCTCTCTTTATTGCCCCTGCCCCCATTTTGCCTCCCCGTGAGGCTATACAACACATCCAGAAGTCCCAGTCCTCTGACATACTTAGAGACAGGGCACATCGAAAACAAAACAAGCTCCCAAAGCAGGAGTGGTGTAGAGATATCTATTGGAAAAACAGTCCAAATACTATAAAACAAGAATGTAATCTGAAACATTTCCAAAAGAATAAACACAAGGAAAATTCTGTATTTGTAATACATTTAGTCCAATATACAACATGTTTAAAATCTTCTATATTTGTGTAGTATCCAATTATGTTTTGTCCAATGTAATTCAAACAAGTATATTTTTAAAACAGAAAGGAGAACCTGGACCAGTAGGAGTTTCCGGTGTTCCTGGGCTTCCCGGCAATCCAGTATGTTTATCCTTTTTATAAATTTCTTAACTGTTGAAATATACAAGTTTTTAATGCTTTCTTTTTTACATTTGTTTTACTATTTTACAGGGGAAGCCAGGAATAGATGGGAAACGTGGAGCTACAGGAAAAGATGTAAGAATTTTAATGTACACTTATTTTTGTTGTGATTTAATTGTAATCCAGGTTTTTTATTTACATTTTATTTATTTATATTTTATTTATTTATTATGTTATGTTCAATTTAATATTTATGGCATTTATGATCCATGGCTTTACTGAACTGATTATGATCCCCTTAGGTACATTTTGCATCATATTTTAACTTTTACTTGCAGGGAGAAAATGGTTTTCCAGGAAAGAAGGAGAGAAGGTATCATTTTTATATCAATTTTAAATTTAATAAAACAATGATTTCATATCTATCACTACACATAATTCACCAAACATACCCTTGAACTGAACTTATTATTTTTATAAAATTTGTAGACTGAGAAACTGGCACATTAGTTAATACCACTCTCCTCCAGCTCCAATAAGCTGAGGTTAAACCTCAGCCCAGTCATTATCCATGAGGAGTTTCTGTATTTGCTCCTTGTACTTGTCTCTTTTCTTTGTGCACTGCAGTTTTTTTTACAGTTAGTATATCCAGTTGCCCTGGTATGAATGAATGTGAATTCGAAGAGTACACTGTGATGGACTTAACATTCACTCCAGATTCTCCTGTTACCCGCCAATGTTTACTAAACCTACAATGGGACATCTTAATGTTTTTTGTTACATAACTATTAGTAGTTTCTTTATTCAATGTATTAACCACAATTAAGTTTTATTGTTTTTAATGTTGTTACTAATTAAATAAAGCAGGTAATGTAATTAATGCTCTTTTTTTTGGGGGCAGGTGGATGGTAGATTGGTTAATGTAGCTGCTTCATGGGACTTAGGTGTGCAGTCACTACTTGTGTGGAGTTTTATGTTCACTCCAGTAATGTAGATTTTACTTTAGGTCCTCCAGTCTTCCACCTGTCATTTTAAATGAACACATATCAGGAACTCTATACTGCTACATTATGAGTGAGTGAATGCTCTGTAATGGCTGACACTCTAAAACATTACAGTTAAAAAAAAATGTTGATTTTAAAATAGGAAGAGAATGTGATTGTGGTAGTCTGTCTAAAAATAGACATATTTATTGACATGATTTAACAGTCCTAATATTGTAGACAGTAATGGGTTCTGTGTAGGGTATGAATGCAAAACCTGTCTGTAGAGCCAGAAAGAAAGTATACAAAAGCCATTTATGGAGAATATCTTCTTAGAAGACACTATATATAGCAGCTTCATGCTTTTTCTATGCAATTATTTTTACCAAACAATATGTTGTGTAAAATGTAATATATACAGGTAAAATTCGTTACAACAAATATCTTTACAATGAAATTTTCATTACAACAAAGTATTTTTTATGGTCCCGACAGTTTCCCCATATGCGAGTATAGAAATCTTGTTACTACGAAGTACATTCAGCAGATACTTTCATTACAACAAACTGCTCAAAAGACCTTGAAATGCCTGAATGAATCATCCACAGAGCAGTTAGTTCTGTGGCCGCAAGCTTAGTTGTGTACAACAATCCCCAAACAGAAACATTGTAATTTTTTCTTTTTTGAACTTTCATCATACTGTTTTTTTATTTGCTTTTTGTCTCCTGCGGTTTTCAGTGATACCTTTTGCTTATTGCTCGTCAATATTTGAAAAACATCCAAACGAGTTCAGAAAACTCACAATTTGAAGAAAAATTGATAACTGTGCTGCCCACAACATGCTTCCACTTTTAGATAATGTTAGCGTTGAATTCCTCTCACCCAATTGCACAGCAGTGCTTCAGCCATTGATTTGGGCATCATTTGCACTCTAATAGTGTATTATCAAAAGGAAATGCTGAGATTAATATTAACATGAAATAAGCTATTGAAATGATTGCAACCGCCTCGGTGCAAGTTAAAGAAAGCACTATAGTAACAAATACAGAATCTCATTACAACAAAATTTTCATTACAACAAAATATTTTTTAGGTCACTGGCAGTTCGTTGTATTAGAATTTTACCTGTGTTTTATTTTTTTAGCTATACAAGTTATGTTTTTGATAGAAAATCTTAATTTTTTATCACAATCATGTAGTTCAATGAGGGCCAAATTATCCTGGCCATCACAGTAGCTAAGCGCGTCCACACCCAGAGAATCAACAGTCACTTAGTGATGCAAGGGGCATGTGGCAGGACATCCAGGCTATCACTAACTACAGGATAACAGCACTGGCCTGTGATGGTGATGCCTCCCTTCCAAATGCATTGAACAACTTCTATGCATGGTTTGAGGCACAGAACAATATCATGGTAAGGAAGACCACCTATCCTCCAAATGAAAAAGTAGCTGATATCAAGAAGACCCATGGAAGGCTGTTTGACCAGATATTATCCCGGTAGCATGCTCAGAGAATGTGCAGATAAGTTGGCGGATGTTTTCACTGTTCTCTTCAACATTTACCTGAGCAATGCCACTGTTCCAAAATGCTTCATGACTACAACCAACATTTCTGTTGTGAACAAGTTCTCAGTGTCCTGCCTCAACGACTATCATCCTGTTGCATTTACTAACATAATTCATGAAGTGTTTCGAGAGGCTTCTAATGAAGTACACCAAAACCCTGCTGCTCCCCTCACTTGACATAGCCATCACCACCATTTGGCCCTCTCTCATCTGGACTAGAAGGACACATATGTGCAAATGATGTTCATAGACTTTAGTTCAACACATGTATTCCTGAGCACCTGATTGGAAAGCTAAGCCTGATGGGCCAGAACACCTCCCTCTGTAAATTGATCCTAGACTTCCTGACTGAAGCTCAGTCAGTCAGGACTGGAAACAACATCTCCAGCACCACCACACTGAGCACTGGTGTCCACAGGGCTGTGTTCTTTGTTCACTGCTGTTCACTTTACTGACTCGCAGCTGTGCAGCAATGCACACCCCAAACCACATCATCAAGTTTGCTGACAACACAACTGTGTTGGTCCTCGTTATCAAGAATGATGAGTCAACATACAGAGGGGAGGTACAGAGGTTATCAGGATGGCACAAAACAACCTGTCTGTGAACATATACAAAATGATTGTTGACTTCAGAAGATCTAGAAGTAACCACTGTCTGCTGTACACGACAGCTCAAGTGTAGAGACCCTCAAGAGAATTTACTTCCTGCGAAGGCTAAGGAAAGCCCAGCTCCCATCATCCATGCTCACTACCTTCTACAGAAAGACTATTGAGAGCATCCTGTGCAGCTGCATCACTGTCCAGTTTGGGAATTGCACATACACACTTTCTCACTCAATTAGATCATGTCTTTATATTTATTATCTATATATATAATTCACTAAGGCACGCAAGACAGTGGCGCAAGCAAGACAGGGAGCCACACCCGCCAACTCACAGTGCCCGCCTGCCAACTCTAAGACCATGGGAAAGGGCTCGACAGAGCCCTGGCTGCCAATTCTAACCCTCCTGCGCGTCATGGGATCGCTGACAGAGCCACGCACACCAACTGTAACCGTCCTCCCACGTCCAGCGTTGCTCTCAAGGCATGTGCACTGCCTGCTCATGTGCCCACACGCAACAACTCACCAAACAGCCTCACTCGGTTTCGTCTGTGCAAAAGTCCACATGCACCTCTGAGCCACATTGACCTTTCACTACACGCAAGACAGAGAGCCCCGCCCGCCAACTCTAACAGAGCCCTGCCCATGTGTTACCTGCGAAAGAGCACAAACGCCCACTCTAACCCTCCTCACACGTCATGGGGAACGCACGACAAAGCCCCGCCCGCCAACTCTAACCCTCCGCAGGCTTCAACATCGCTCTCGAGGCAATTATATGATGACATCGACTTCTCAACTGTCACTCTGGAGCAACTCCGTACGTGAGCTATATTAAGCATCACCAACGAAGACTCACTGCACCTTAATGAACAAGTGCTGAAACTTATCCCAAATGACGAAGTAACTTTCACCAGCATTGACTCCATCGTCACAGACGAATCTGCAGATCAACTTGCATTCCCCGAAGAATTTCTTAATAGTCTTCCTCCCACTGGCATGCCTCCGCATAAACTCAAAATTAAAATTGGTTCAGTCATCATGCTTCTTTAGGAACCTCATGCCAGCAAAGGTCTCTGTAATGGCACTAGACTTTCTGTTACCAGCATACACTGCAATGTACTGGAGTGTAAGACTGTCAAATCTGCTACCTCAAACTGTCCTTATTCCCCGGATTTCCCTGACCCCATCAGATTCTAATTTTCCTTTTATTTTTACATGCAGACAATTTCCTGTTAGATTGGCGTTTGCAATGACTGCACAAGGACAAACTTTAAAAAAATATGCCTGTATCTGCAAAACCTGTTTTCACTCACGGACAATTGTATGTTGCTCTCTCCAGAGTTCCATCTTTTCATTCACTGACAGTTGTATCCTCAAACCCTCCCCATTTGGACAACTGTGTCTTTCAGGAAGTGTTCACTCATCAATAAATAATCGCTTGTTGGCTAGTTTTATTTATTATCATACTGTTACTTTCTTCCTACTTCCAGTTCATGTTTACATCTGTTCCTTCTATTAAGGTTTTGTTGCATTTTGGCACAACCTGCTAATCTTTTGCACCTGTAGATATCATAAATGTGTACTGGTCGGCTGCACTGTCTTCGTTTATACCACTATCTGTCTTTGCACTGTCCTGCAATGTTTGCACATGGTTGCATACAAGCACTTTATGTTAAAATGTGTATTTTTTTTCTCATGTATTCCTGTGTTCTATGTAACACAGTGGTCCTAGAAAGGAATGAATTGTTTCATTTCATAGTACTATCTAACTATCATAGTGAAATTAAGAATCGACTACATCTACATGCTACTAGCTGTATCTTAATACAGAGGCATAGTGACAGGACAGTCCAGGCAGAAAGATTCCTTGGCCCATTTAATAGATACTCATTAACCCAAAGAATTGACTCATTACATGACAAGTTTTTTGGAGTTTTCTCAATCTCTATCGAAGTTTATTTGATGAACGAATTATTCAGATTAGTTGACAATAGTATCGTGTTGTTGATAATTCTGAGTATTTAGAGTCTGGAAAACGTGAAAAAAAGAACAGACAGAAGAGAAGAAGCCGGACAGTAGTAAGTAGTGGAAAGATTGTCTCAAATTGTTTAGACAATTCAATCATTTATAATTCAACATCCATCTCTCCAGGCTCCACTGTAGTCACTGCACAGCCAAAATTAGCAGCACCAGTTCAGCCACAGGTGAGTTGGTAACAGTGAGACAGCAGTCTAAGAAGTCAAATTTAGTCCCCAGGCACCCACGTCACCAGTTTGGACACAGAACAGATTCTCAGCACTTTTATTTACTTTCACTTACTTAGATTTTTAAAATGTGCTTTATTCTATGATTGTTGTTTTCCTTTTTCTATACAAATGTTGTATTTATTGTATTGTGTTATTTATATAATCTGTTTTTCAAAAATTAAAATAAAACATTTATATTTGTTATATATAAATATTACATATTATATATTATAAGTTTGTAGTGATGGCACATTCAACCATAAGACCTGGGCACACAGACATGTGCGTAGAACTCTCAGCTATTTCAAAAGCTTGAACTGACTGCTTAAAGAATGATTTTGCCAACAGGAGTAGCAGCCTGACATGTAAAACAAGAAAATGCTGTATACAAAATATACAAGTTGAAGTGACCTCTCTCAGGCTAAACTTGAATCAGTAAACTAGTCCGTGATTGAAGTCATACAGGATGTTTGTCTACTGTATTTGTTTACGGGCAGGCAGTGTGCAAGAGAAACTTGATTAGGTACAATGGATTTAATTATCCTATTCATTGATTATTAACATTTATAATAGTTTTGGTTTTACCCATAAGACAAACAAATAAAAAACTTTTGAAGAAAAAGTCTACACTATGTTGAAGATTTATTTTAACAACATAGTACATCCTTTAGAGGAGCCTGCCGTCACTTAAACTCCATTTTTGATGCTGAAGCATTGCATTACTACTTTACACACTTTAACTGAGATAACTTCAAATTAAATCTAATATCTTTCTTTGTTTTATGGATGGGTAGGGGAGAGGGTATATAATATGTTATGAATAAGATGTAGTATTTTATACATGTTGTGCAATTGTCATATAATTTATTGTAATGCAATTTTTGAAATCAATTTAATTAAATTTTTATAAAGAAAAAAATTATTTGATTTATGCAGATATGAATGAAAGAAAACAGAATTTGTTCTGAAAGCAAATAAATAATTATACATATTATGAATAATTAAACAAAAACTTTAAAAAGAAAATGAAGCAGAAACAAGCACTATGCTTCACTTTTGGTATATTTCTTATTTTTTACACTGTCTATTTCCCAAACTGACCTCAAAAGCCTGACAGGCAAAGGACAACACTTTTTAATATCAGAAGTTTGTTTTACAGAAATAAACAAGTGCTAAAGATCAGTTATTCTGCCTTATTTACACAAAAGAGATTTTAATGGGTTTTTTTGCCTAGATTATTCTTCACCCTGTTTTATATTTCTAGCAATCATTTTAACATCAGGAAACTGTATAACATTCTAAATTTAGAAAACAGATCTCTGGAAGAGTGTAGTCTAATTCTTGCTAATCAGACTTTTCTGTCTTTTTCATTTACTGAAAATACACATCATTTAAATTTAAGCTATTATACTTCTTTTCTGGAAAATGACATAACTGATTGGTAATGATTGACTGTTCCCTTTTGAGTTAGCAGTGAATGCAGCATGGAATGCAAGCACCTCTAAAACACTCAGCTGTGTGTTTCAGACTTACATATTTAATTGAATTGCTCCCTTGGCAAAGCTGTGAAGATTGTTAATCTTAATATGTTGCATCCAGGACATCACTAAAGACTATTAATTTTTAAATGTATTTGTTGTTTTTAATGCTTTGGCAGGGACAAAAGGGGGAAATGGGATCTCCAGGAAAAGATGTAAGTACACTAAATTGTTTTTACTTGATCAGGCAGGATGCATATGAATAATAATAATTAATTTATCCAGCCATTTTAAACCTTAACATATTTTTCTTTCTTAGGGGAAAGATGGAGCAAAAGGAGAGCAAGGTCTACCAGGTTTACCAGGACCTCCTATGCTGCTAAACTTCCCCACCATAGCTACACCAGAAGAGGTAAGCAAAGTGCCTGAATATTCTTAGTTTATATTTTCTCTTTAATATAAATTATATTAGTAACTCTTATGTCATGTGAAATGAAACTCAGGCAAGTGTCTTACTGCCTCTGTTCTCTTTTATAGAACATTGGTTCTGACCTGATTTTATTGTGCTTTTCTTCAATACATGAAAACAATAATTGTGAAAATTCCAAATAATGAATTTCAACTTTAGTAATTATTGACTTTTGTGATATAATTATATGCATATTTATTATTAGTGACTAGATGTCTGAACCCTGGTACTACAAGACTTCTTTCTTTTACTGTACATATTGTACAATGTCAGTTTATGTAAAATAGCTGAATATTTCTTCTTTTTTAGGCTTAGAATTTGTTTATCTTTATCTTTATTGGTGTAATTAATGAGTAAACCACACAGCATGTGGTGGACATCAAATGATATTTTTTGAAAGCTACTTGCATAAATCTAAACAAAGAATTATTTCCAAATTCAATGTTTGTTTTCTCCAAGTCAATAACATCTTATTATATTTTAGGATGCACCAGGTCCACCAGCCCATGCCTTAAATACAATTAGAATTCCAGTGAGTTTGTAGTTTATACTGACAATTTATAATTTATAACATTAGACTGTATATGATGTGTATAATAACATATAATTACTCTTTATTAAGGGTCCTCCAGGAAACCCAGGGATGAAGGTACATTTTCTACTTTTGACTTTTATGGTAAAGTGTATTCTAAACCTTAAAAGAATTGCTAAAGCTGTCCAAAAATTGTATTTTTGGTTGTTTTAGGGAGAAAAGGGAGAAAAAGGTGAAAAGGTAAGAGTTCATGATGGTCCATAGTATAATGTTTGTAAAAAGTCCTATTTTTTTCTCCTTCGCTTCATGAAATATAAAGTATCATATGCTACACACTTGCTTATCTGTTGTATAATCGTATGATGAAGTTTCAGAACCACTTCAGAATTTACTTTCAAGGACATAAGGGCCGAGGGGTGGCCACTGCCTTCACATATTACTTACTTTTAAATTATTTCTAAATAATAAAGGAAATACACAAATACATTAACACCATAAGAACACATAAGGTGCATTTTATGATCATTTCAGCAAGAAGGTACCTATTCTGTTCCTCTTCTTCAGCAATCAATACATCACCCCTAAACAGAATATTTTGAAAAAGCACTATTTTACTACAGTAATTTATTTATGTGATGTTAAAGGAGAATTTTTTTTTTATTTTTTAATGTTAAATGTATTATCCATATATAGAATTTTTCATTATTAGGGGGTGTCCAGTTAGCAAGGGATTGACAAGGACAAATACTCTATCCAGCTGACAGACAATAGCAGAGTTGTCCATATAAGACCAGGGGAAGACAGAAACTCACATATGAGTGTACTTATTTATGTTGATTTAGGTTAAAAGAGCCAGCAGATGGTGTCATTTTAGAGGGTGCCTTAGAAGATAATAGTCAATTATCATAGCAGTAAGGCAGGGAAGGACTCAAAGAATACTATAGGACAGTAACATTTTTGGCATAAAACATTTGGTGGGGCAATTTTTCTTTATGTGTGCAGACTTCTCTAAAGTTAAAATTAATTTACCCAACTCACAGCATAAGTCTCTCTTGTTCTAATGCCTTTTCTAATGATGAACAAGATCACATATCATTCACATCCAATAATGGGATGCTGGTTCCTGTTCTATCTTAATTGGCAGATAAAATGTATTATTATGATTCACTTTGGACATTATCATAATCTGACAAAATATAGCAATACAGATTTAAATGAAGCTCAGGATAATATATTAGTTATGAACTGCCTAAATTGAAACAGCATTGAAACTGAAGACCTTTGAGGCCACAATAACACAAATAAAACATATAGACTAAATGCAAGGCATGACTTGAGCAAAAAAGTTTAGGGCTACCAGGTTTTTCTGGACAGTGCAAACAAACTAAAACAATTTGCTACATATGTGTTAATTTTGCACTATGACCATGTATCACACTGCTGGATTATTTTCTAAAAAGTGGAAGGAGCATGGTTTTGATATTAGGTTTGTAGGTTAACTTTTCCTCTGTATGAATTTGTTTAATGGCTGCTTACCTAAAGCACTTGTCACTTGTTTTGGTCAATTTTTGTAACCTAGCCTTGTAACCCTTGATTCAAAACAGACACCTAACTGATGTTTTACTCAATGACCTAATCTGTAGGTCACTTTGGGCATAAACATCTGGCAAATAATAAATGTAAATGTAAATGGAGCACACATAAGACTTTTTCAAATTTAGTGCCATCAGGCAGTCCTCTTCATTAGTACAGTATATGAAAATCAAGACTCTATTCAGCCCATATGTATTCTGATCACTGTAATGTCTTATGCACTAATCATTCCTCATAATGATCTCCTTTCTTACCATTCCAAATTACTTTGACTACCTTTGAGGGAGTAAATGGCAGTAGAATTAAGAGTTGTAGCCCTCCAGCCCCATCATAAAACTGGAAAGCTGCATGTACGCCAAAGGGTAAACTTAAAACATGACAGGGACAGTAGAGCAAACTGCATGAGGTGGAAAAAGGCTTGCTGAACCCAGTACAAAGAAACTTTCACATAACAGAACAAGTGGTATTTTTCTAGGTAAGTATTAAGCATAAGATAGAAGCTTGAGAAGTTAAAAACAAGGTAAATTACCAAGGGAATCGTATTACTTATTTTACATGACATTGGATAAAGAAGTGTCCCACTGACCATTAATGTAAAAATGACACTTCTCCAAGATTCCTCCAGCAGGCAAGAGGGAAGTAGGAAAGATTAACTATTAACTAATGATTCACTGCTGACACAGACAAGCCTAGCAGAGGGTAAGTGAAATTTTCGCTCTAGTGTCCTGGGGCCTCATGTATAATGCCGTGCGTAGAACTCACACTTTAACATGGCGTAAGCACAAAAGCGGGAATGTGTGTACGCACAGAAAAAACCATATGCATATATCTGTGCGTTCACCAACTTCCACGCTCTTCCGCTACATAAATCCTGATCAGTGTGAAAAGTAACGCACGCAGCACGCGCCTGCTGTCTGGCCCCAACTCCTCCCAGAATTACGCCTCTTTGAATGTGCAAATCAATATAAATAGCCCTTAAGCTCAGCCTTCTGTGAAAAGGCAATGACAAAAGCAAGAGGGCAAATAGAAGAATTTCAGTGAATACCAAGTGGAGGCAAAGAAAAATGTACTATTTGTTGGTTTAAACAGTGCTATAAACAAAAAAGGAAGTTGGAAGTTGACATAGTGTGTCGGAGAAACTCAAAAGCTCACGTTCACAAAGTCGCACAGTGCCCAAAAATAAAAAGAAGTTGTCAGATATCAAAGACGTCATGAAAAGGCGAGTTGTAGCCCACCGTCCGAGTATCATATGAAAGCTTATTAGGGTACAAAGAAAAAAAAAGGCACACAGTGGTGAAAAAGCATGAAATGTCAACTTTAATCTCTAAATTTCCACTTTAATCACGTAGTTTATTTTGTCATTAAAGTAGAACATCATAAACTTAATCTTAAAATCATTTAATTTACTAGTTTCTCAATCCCATCATAACTAAAGTAGCACATTAAATGCTTTATTTTGTATTTGATCTTCTATGTGCTCTATGTGTGTGAATCACTAAGTGTTTCCGGGCTTTCTCTTCCTCTGACTGGACACAGAATTCATTACATTTGTGATATTACAGCTCTCTGAATAATTAAAATACTGAGATCTATATGTGATATCATTTTCATGATATTAGGAGTTAAATCATGTTTTTAAACATGGGAACACGGTGGTGCAGTGATTGTTCATGTCTCATGCTACCTTCAATGAAATGCTGTATTGCAGCAGTACTGTCTCTTTCAAACGTACTAACCTCCAATTCCTGTCTTTACTTTTCTTTCTCCAAATACCCAGTCGCCACGCATAATCAGCTCTGTAATAGACGTTAAGCCATCTGTAAGCTTAGAACGCCAATTCTTCAAAACTTTCATGGAACACCAAAATATCTTAGAATAATTAAACATGTTCTACTATCTATCTATCCTTCCAGTGTCACATCAGCACCAGCAAGAATACAGCACGAGGCAGGAACAATCTGTGAACGGAGTGCCATCGGCTCACTAGCGCTGCGGCACCGTGTAGTTAAAGTTTAAAGTAAAGTTAAAGTTTTATCTGTATAATAAAATAAACATATTTTGCTGCATTTCATGTTAAAATTGATATCGTCATCATATGTAAATATGCTTTATAAAGTGGCTCAGGTTGTGCAATATTATAACTGTAGTGCAAGTTTACAGTGAGGAGATTGTACTAATAAGTACAAACAGTTCTACAAGGAGCACTTGATGGACTGATTGAGTGTGTTTAGACTTCTTGGGATGAAACTGTTTCTGAACCGCAAGTTCAGTACTGGAAAGGCTCTAAAGCGTTTGTCATATGAGAGCAGTTCAATAGTCAGCATGGCTGAGGCAACGTGTGCTTGATGCTGTATACCGATAATTTTCTTTCCGATCAGCTGCTGTACAGCTGTGATTCACACTCAGTGATATAAATACTCCAAGTGGTGCAGTGAGAGTAATATGGAAAAAGATGTTCCAATGTGGGATCCGAGGTGCAGTGAGAGTAACAACGCTAAAGCAGTTATGGTATTTGGAATAGTTTGACCATTCTGTGGACCATTTTATTGTTACAGATTTATTACAATCAAATGCATTAAACTAATAAACAATATGTGGTTAATTTCAGTGTATTTATAAAGCTGCGTCAGGGATGTAGATCTAAAAAAGAAAGGATAACCACACAAGAACAGTAGCACTGCTTTGACGCTGGGTGCCCCCAGTCTGCAAAACCAAGCAGAGAACTTCATACGACAGGGCATGAGCTACCGTGGAAATGTGCGTGACTTTACACCAAGTTTAGGTTTTATACATCCCGATTTGAACGTGGAAACATTCTTACGCAACATTTTTGTGCGTACGCACTGTTTATACATGAGGCCCCTGGAGGTCATAATATGTGATAGTGAAGCTGGAGTTTTATAGTGTAGGATCAACCCTTATTCCAGAATTGAAACCCTGCTGATGTTTCATGAGCATTTCCTGGCCTTTTATGATTTGAAACTAAATGTCAGGATGTGATGTGGGTGAACACTCACAGGCAAGGAAATAGCCACAGAGGGGAGAGAAAAAAGGATAGAGTAAGGTGGGAATTTAGTGTTCTGGTGAGTTATATATTATAGGAAATACAGGAAAATTTGACCTCAACCTGCAAACAGAGGTAAAGCCTCTGTGCATAATCAAATGAGCCTGCACTGTTTAATTTTATCTTGGTTTCCTTTTGTACATTGTGCCCTCCCTACAAAATTAACTTTATTCTGTTTGCGCTGAATAAATCACATCAATTGTCTGCTTTGTTGGCTGTAATTCTGGGTTACAGTGGCTACTAAATGGCTCTATAAATATACAGTAAATGAGTATTATCCGACCATTCAGCCATCCATGCATGTATTGTTAAGGACTAGAGCCATAGATACTGCAACTATTAACAAGCGTAGGGGATTTGTTTTATTGCTGGAATCATTTTTATTTTATAGTTATTTAAAAAAAGAAACTGCATCAGTTCAAACTTGTTTCTGAAAATATTTACAGGGTGATCCTGGTCCTGGAAAAGCAATTGAAATGAAGGTAATTTTAAATAAACTTAAGCGCCAGCATAATTTATGTTGTAATCCATTCACACTTATACAAGTGTGTTCATGATTTATGCAGCCAGATATAACTTATAAGAGTGGTGTTCATTATGCCAGTGAATCTTTTCATGCCTTGAAAACCTCTCCATTCCACCTTCATCCATATTGGGCCTATACTAATGGAGGCCAAATGGCCACTGTCAGTATGTCCTAATCTCTTACTATTTTAGTTAATTATTTCAGTTAATTATTCCTGTTTTTAACATTAATATAAAGCTCTAAATATTCCTCTAGGGGAATATACTGTATATGAAATAAAAAAGTAATAAAAAATACTTGTATAAAGTAATGAGGTAGTGTGGTCACTTCAGACAATATCACTTACCAGATCACATAATGCACATGCCATTGTAATACAGTATGTAAAGAAATGTACGATGCTAGAAAAAAAGCTGCAAAGTAAAATCAGGTGTGACAGTTGGCGGAGGTATAAATTACCACATTAAAAACAGCTAAATACCTGTATTTGTATGAAATGGTTGACACAATGCAGTGTATTTTCTGCATGTAAGATTTAATTTTTATTTTTATTTTATTCAAATATATAAACTTATGTCATTCATAGTATTTATTTATTTGTTCTTCTGTTTAAATCCAGGATATAGAAAAAATGTTTGAAGCCTATGGTATTAAGGTAGGTTGTTTCTGCCATGTAAGTGATACACTGAATTTAACAAGCAGTGAATATTTTGATGTTTGTGCTAAATTACTTTTCTTTTTGCAGTTATCTCTTCTCAGAGGCCTGGTTAACAAGCTTCTGCAGGAGGGGATGGAAGAAGTTCTTCAACAGCTCACAAGCCCTAAAAAAGCTAAATCTGAGAGAAAAAAACAGGTTTACAAGCAGACTACTGATTATACTGTAAGTGACTATTGTATTAATGCATTATATTTACAGAAGAAATAAATGTTGTTTCATAGTGAATTTTAATGTCATGATGGTCCTGTTTTATTCATTATTCTAAAACTTTAAGAGCTATAATTCCATAGCTGAGTTTACCTATGTAACACTTAATCAGATACACTGTTGTTTGAAAACCTTATTCCTGAAACAATCCAGAAAAGTTAAATAGTAAAATAACAATAAGCTGCAAACAGGACAGTTTTAACATTTACAAGTACACACCATCTACCAGAGATAGTGAAAATAACAAAATGTAGCTAACTCATCCCCAAAGAAAACAGGGTGGGCAAATGACACTGTTTAAAGCGGAAACATTAAACACATGTCATCCACATATACATTGTTTTGTTTTAAACAACAATTATTTTTTAATACATCTCTACACGTTTTTGCCTCACATCAAAACAGGCAAATACTCTACATACTTACATGCATTTTAGTGAAGAACTTTTCACAAGGACTTTAAAATTACATCAATGTAAATAACATGAATAAATAACTTAATGCAAACAATTTAATGCAAATAAAGTTACTTTCAACACTAACTCACCATATGTGACCCACAGTGAAAAACAAGCACGAAATAGGCATGAAAATACAAATTGAAATATAGGCCTTAAAATACTTTAAGTATCTTAAGTTGTACATCAACAATTTATTTAATACCCACAATTTTTTTTTCTTCATAAAATGTCAACCTTTATGAAGATATCTTTAAAGTATTTTTTCTTAAAGCATGTACTCTATGTCCGTTAACAACATTTGTTTCCATTTGGTAAACTTGAAGCAGCATAGTGGGAGTGTAAGAGGATGAGTAAAAGTCAAAATGGGAGAGAGGAAGAACAGGATGGTGAGAAGACAATCAACAAGTAACGTGTTACCAAAAGTCTGTATCAGTCTGATCAGAAAAGATAGTTTGTTAGTGTGCTGATGAACAGGTCAAAAGAAATGTCCAAGGAGCTGAACAAAAATGGCTTTGTTGATGCCAGTGAATGTGGTTATAGATGACATTAGAAACGTCTTTTATCCCTAGCATTATAGAAAGTTTAAAGTAAACAGTTGGAAATGTTGGCATGCTTCTGAAGAGATTAGAAGGAGCTGAGAGGTAAAAAGTAGCAGCTTTACATGTTACTATAATGGGGAAGTGGACCAACCACCCACATGACAGTCAGGGTGTCAAGCCTGTTTTGTAGTATTTATTTCAACTTTGAGTTTCCATTTTTGTACATCCCTTCAGGTATTGATTTTTTAATTAAAAAGTTATACTTTATTGCAAAGATATAATAAATATGTTATGTTAGAACAGACAGTTCAACTTAGATTTTTATGTTCTTTACACTTTAAATCAACTACTGATGCCCTGTTGTCCAAATACAATAATAATATAATGCTTAAATACCTGGGTTATTATTTACAGTACTTAATATGCTTTTGGTTTGTAAGTTACTTCTGAATAAAGAATCAGCTGCTGACACCCAGTCATCTACCTATAAATTTACAGTTGAAACAGATTATACTTTGACATTTATTATACAGTGTATATGTATACAAACACCCACATAGATACATATATACTGTGTATGTATATATATATATATATATATATACTGTATATACGTATATATATATATATACTGTATATACGGTATATATATATATATATATAATATATGCTTAGCATATAAACTTTATACAGCTGATATTTTTCTGCAGAACCACCATATAGGATACAACACATCTTGCTTTACTTTGTGGACATTAAAACATGATTTCATCTTTTTCCAAACTACAGCTTTAATCTAATTTATCTCACTGCAGTAATATTCTAAATTAATACTGGATGTTTACTTTCTGTGCAGAGTTCTTTGAAATATGAAGTGTCTAGTGAACCTCTGACGGAAATTGAAGTAATTGAAGAAGACTTAGATGCTGAAATACAGGAAATGATTCCTGCTACTGCCCAACCCTTTGTAACTGTAAGAAATTAATATTTTGATGTGCAGAATATTTTTAAAACCCTGAGCTGTAAGCTGGTTAAATAAAGAAGGCAAATAAAATAAGTTCATTCCATTTTAAGTAACCCTTTAAAATTTAGATAGGCCATTCATTGAAGGTCAACAAAAATGATATTTGTGCTTATGTAAGATGACTAAGAATTTTTCAAATTAAAAAATATATGTACAGGTAGGGAAAATAATAGTTCAAATCTTTATAGCCTCAAATAGTATAAACTTATTTTCATTTCTTTTTTGCCTTCAGGGAATCCAGCATACTGGCACAGAGTGGACTTTATCCCCTAATGTTGATCCTGCTATTGATAAATTATCAGAAAAAGACCTTATATTGCAGAGTTTACCAACAGGCACTTTAGAAACTTACACAGGAACTGTGGAGTTGGAAAATGTTACTGTGACAGAACATGAAGAGAGTGATCATGAAGGGATTGACGAAGAATGGGACAATGAAGGGGTGAAGTTCTCATCTGAAATAAATGTAGAAAAGGATGATTTGGAAAAGGTAACATAAACCCCATTTGCCAACATTCATTCATTGCCTTAAATAAGACATTGGAAGAAAAAAATATACTCAGTGAATTTTAAAAGGACATTTTGCAAAGATGCATTTATGCTTCAGGAATATGGTGTGGGGAACAGCCCGGACACAGACAGGGGGACATTGTTTTAAGCACCACACACGTTTATTTACAACTATTATTTACAATAAAGTGAAGCACACAACCCACTTTCACCACCAAAGTCCAGGCCTCTCGTAATGCCTTTGCCTCTTAGGTCTGCCTCCACTCCTCTCCTCCCGAGCTGTGTTCTTCTCCTCACCCGACTCATGCCATTGAATGGAGGGAGGCAGCCCCTTTTAAGCTCACCCAGACATGCTTCAGGTGCCTCCCGATTAGTTTCCACTGGCCCTTTCTGGTGTGGCGGAAGTACCGGCTGCGCACCCGGAAGCACTCCGGGTGTCCCTGGTCTTCTTCTCCCCAGCACTTCCGGGTGTGGCAGAAGTGCTGAGGGCCTGGGCTCTACAGGCATTGGGGTGCCCCCTGGCGGTGACCACAGGCTTCTATAGGGTTGAGCTTCTAAGCTAGGTTCCCATGGTCCCTAAAGCCACCAGGACAGTCGCTCCCTCATGGTCTGGAGGAGGCGTAAGCCCTCCTCCGGTCCTCCTGGGCGTCCCGGCTGGGTACCACCCCCAGCCACTTGCCACAATGGTAAAGAAGACTGAAACAGCTCCTATTAAATACAAGTCTTCTTACTAGAGTATTTATTTCTTTATTTAGTCATCTATACCAAAAACATTTGCGCAATGTAATGTAAACTACTATACTTGAACTTATTTACACATATTATTTATTGAATGCATATAGTTTTTTCACCTTGTTGAATAATATACTTAAAGACCTCGAAAGAGGTAGAGGAACCACCATCAACAACATTTTTATTTCTATAGCTCATTTTCATACAAGGAATGTAGCTCAAAGTACTTTACACAATATAAAAGAAGGGTTACAAGACAAAAACAAAGCAGCAAGCTAGAAATAGTTGTACATAACTAAATAAATAATATGTAAAAATAATTTATAAAGAATCAATATGCACTTACATAACACAGAATGTCAGTGGTTATTTTTTGTAGGAAAAAGAAGGATACTATTTGTCAACCTGTACTTGCAATCTTTGGCTTTTTCCTTTCATTTATACCAATAATACAAGGTTCAACAGATTGCTTTGTAAGTTAAACACAGGGAGTTTCTATTCGCTCATGTGTAATTCCTCACTTTAAAGACAGTGAAAACATTACATTAGTCCTAGTCTAGATGTGGTGAATCCCTACAACAAAGTCTCATGAACATCCTTATGAGAGCCTGATTACACAAGCATTTAGCCTTACAATGTAAGATGAATAGACAAAAACAGCTGTAGCATTTTTAGAATACTCAGGAGCAAATAATAGTTTCTTTTAGGGAACTACAAGTCAGTCTCTTGCCATTCATCATCTTCCACTCTTTTTTAACATTCTTCTCAGCAACATTCATGAGAATTGTGGCTGTGCTAACTTGCAAGTCAAACACACTTTTTAACAATCTTTTAACAATTGAACAGAGATTGCACTCCATACTATAATTTGCATTTTACACTACAATCATGTAGTCATAATGTTATCTTTTGCTTTAAAAACCATAAAGTAAGCTTTTCTTTGACTGTAACTTTCCTGTTTAGACTCAAAGTAATTAATAATAATAACAATTCTGCTAAAGAGTATGATGAGACATTACAGTTAATGTTATTTTGTAAACTTCATGACAGAAGCACCACATTCACTTAGAAGATGAAAAACCAACGGGCTCATCCCAACTTTTTGATTCTACCAAGAAAAGTCCTGGCCACAGAAGAAAAGGTAAAGACAAGGCAAAGGTAAGCACTTTGAATTAGGAAAATTATATTTGTCCTGCATATAACTTTATAAACGAATAAAACAATGTAATAATATTGAGTTTTTCATAAATTTTAACATAGCATATATAATGTGAGAGTCTGTGTATGTAAATACATATGTTGTCACAAATATTTTTAATGAGCTGAAGATATAGTTTGCATTTACTAAGGGTAAAGTGCTGGAATACACAAAACACAACACAACACTCATCTACCCTCAGAGTGTCATATCTTTATGAGAATTTACCTTTTCTGCTTGTCCTTCTAGCTCACAAGTCTCTTTCCACTTGAGAGTGAGTTGTTGTTATCTATTTATCCAAAATGCAACCTCATTTACATGTGGTAGATAGTGACCATTTTGAAACATTGGCTTATTGCATCCCGTATCTCATTCTCAAATGCTTGACAAATACATTTGTACTTTTTTTGTATAGCCTCCCTGCTGCCCCTGAGTAGCAATGAAATATATCTGTTTTTAAAAGAGTACAGGTACCCACCTCAGATCTCCATAACTGGACCCAAATATATCAGGTGTGAAGGGGATAACACCAAAGTCCTCTGTTCCTGTATGCTCTTTCTATTCCTGCCTGATTACTAAAAATCACAGGATTTGAGCTGTTGCCTCCTAATGGTACCCCACTCTGCCCAGATGCTGGGACCACTTTTGCTTGGCCTGAATCACTTAAAGTAAAACATCCTTTCTCAAATTAATGTAGTTTATATGTGGCTCAACTGGACTGGAAATATTCTTTTCCTTATATTAGTTACTTAGGACCTCCCATCCCATACCTTATACCCTTCACCCACTCCTGTTCTTTAGATTTCCTTGTTTCTAAACTGAAACCCTTTATGTTCCTGTCAAACCTTAAGAAGTGGCACTTAAAAAACGAATATATTATCATTAACTTGTTATCTTTGATATGTAATTTTAAAAATATATTTAAAGCATTGTTAATTTCCTTTAAACTCTACCTAAACAGCTTATAAATATCTTATAACTGATATAAAAATCTTATTGTTTGTCTTTATTATTCTTACCAATGTTTGATATTCTTAAACAGGGCAAGGAAAGCACAAGGAGAAATAAAAGGCAGAAATCAATGCTGGTAAATTATAACTTACAAATTAAACATGTTTTTTTCAATACACAATATGCAGAAATCAAAATATAGCATGAGTCTTTTGAGTTAATTAATTTAATTAAATAATAGCAGAAGAATGTTCATTATCCAAATTGTAACTATATTTAATTAGCTTTCCCTCACATTTTTTTTTTGTTTCAAGGTTTACCCCACTAACTGTGAAAAATCGTACTGCATGAAAGATCAAAGCACTTATTTGAATGTTCTTTCCACATGCTTTCAAGCTTCATTTATAAACAAGAGCAGTGAATTAAATTTAAAAGTGATGACTCCCTTATTTTCTGTTTTCTCAAAATTAATTGAACATTTTTCTGACAAAGTAAACAAAATAAAAACAACAAAAAGAATTTAACCTGTCAGTAGTCATAAACCCAGGCAGCTGTATGAAACTATATATGAAGTGCACAATGTTATTTTACAAAGAAATTACACTTCAAAGTGCTTGCCTTAATTAATTCATTATTGTTTATAAAAATACATTCATTATGAAAGCTGTGCTGATCAGTTGTTCAAATTATTTAATTTCTGTTCTAACTATTTACAGCAACATTTAAAAAAATGACAGCATTGTCACCAAGTAATGCAATTTATACTTACATAACTTTTAGTGTGTTATTGCTTGCTTCTTTCATACTTTGCTATTTGCCACCAACAATTATTCCCCCTCCCCCATACCCACCTCCTATAAAATGACCCCAGATGCGTGTTTTTTGGCCTTTCCTGAGCTGCCTGTGGCACACCATTCTCTCTGCAACGTCATTTGGCCACAATCTTCGGCCAATCCTTATATCATCTCTTCTTGCTCCTTAACACAATCCTCTGTTCTCTCCTTTGTGCCAGAGCAAACATATCTGGCACCCTTGACCTATTAGGCATTTATACTGTATTTACTTGGGGTTAACTATCATTTATGTATTACTACCAATATTATTTTATTAATACCAGCATTATGTATTTATAATGCTCCTGTCTGAACATAGTATGATAAAAAGTGATTGATTGTATAAATTACTATATTGAATGAAAAGGTAAAGGAAGACTGATATATAATAAGTATAATTTGTGCATGGTGTTGTACTGATTGAAATTCATAAGCATCAAGCAAATGAAGAACTGTATGTATAGAAAGGGAAAAATATTTATTAGACATGACAGAAAAATATTCATTCAAGGAAACTGAGTGTAAAAGAAATGGCATCTTTTATCTTACAATTAATATAGTGCATAATACTTTAATGACTGCATTTGTCATTCTTTTTTTATTAATATACCCATTTAACTTCATTCCAAAATTTTTATGTAATTTTGATTACAATGCCTGTTTTGGAAACAATGGATACAAGGCGCTTAACAAACTATGTAATGGAAAACTGTCCTTCAGATATCTCACTCTCACAAACCAATCAGCCACCCCCCCATTAACTACAGTATATCTAAAAGATGTGTGAGTCAACTGAATTCCTTGAATGAAACATACTGAAATACAGTGGTAACGTTGAATTTCCAGGCACTCAAGTACAAGTGATGAAAGCCAGCTTTGTAACCTTTGTATGTAGTTATTAAAAGAAATACAGAAGAAATGCCTAATAATGCAGCATCTATTGTCACATCTTACCATTGGTATCCCTGTTTCATGCGTTCTCAGCAGCAGCTTACCTTTTCCTGTTTGCATATGCAATTTGCAAAGTCATTACATTTTGTGTGTCCTGTTGTTAATGGAGCTATTATTTCTACGGTCAATGATCTTTTCTGCTAATGCTGCTATGCACTACTATGCATTGTGTCTTTATGCGTACTCATTATATAACTAGTCATTTATTAATTTTGTATTTGCTTCTTACCTGAGAACTTGTCATAGTTTGTGCCTGCATTCAGTGAAGAAAGCTATACAAAAAAAAAAAAAGAAAACTGAATTGAACTGAATTGAATGCAATGCTAATGTATTTGTCCATGTGTGTTCATTTTGCTCATCCATCATTCTCTGTTTCTGTCTCACCATTTTTTTAGGAAAACCATCAAAATATATTAATAAAACTAAAAATATGTAAAGGCAATTGAACTAACAAAAAATCTCTTGTTTTAATCAAGGAGGAGGGTTTCTCCAATGAAGAATCAGAGGTAAGTCATTTTTAGTCAGCTGATGTTTTGAGCTACTGTAGAAAATCATATATATTTTGCACTCTCCAGAAGATTATTCATTTTTGAAATCACTGCTATGACATTTTAATGTCATAGTTGAATTTAAATATGTTAATACAGTATAATTGGGAACCTATGATGTTTTATTTAAATTCTTCTTTTCTGGAGCAACTTAGAGAAGATGTTATTTTAAATATAATAGGCATTTTTGGTTTGATTAGTAATATCATGTAGCATTTTATCTTCCAAACAGAATGTGCAATGAGTCTTTTATTACGGATCATGATGCAAACATTATTTTAGTTATTGCTTTTGGAGGCTGAAAGGCTGGCTTTACCTGAAATTGCATCTCTCTGTCAAGAGAATTATGTGCAGCTGAGTTATAACTACTTTTTTATTTTTTTCAAACATCACAAGGATAAAACAACTATTTTTACACATATATTTTTAATATGTGGGTTGGTTTTATTTTCATAAGAAGATTTATAAACACCAATAACAGCAATATTATTTTTCTGTATTAATTTGACTTTATACTATATAATATAGAATACCAAATATATTAAACTGTCATATTACATTTTCTAACTGCAACTGAGTGTTGCAACAGCACTATAAAATCCTTGTTTTAAAAGTTGATGTTGGTGTGGATCTAGTCTTTTCATCGTGTTAATCATGTTACTTTGAAAAATAATATTACTGCATTTGTATATTAGTATTAAAAATAATATATTCTAGATGTAAATTTTAAATGATTTTTTGAATTTTCCATACTTTTTTGCCTTTTTTCAGTATTTTAAGTGATATATTTTCAGGCTTGGTGCTACATAAAGATCACATAGAGTATTCAGTCCGTGTTAATAATTTTCAACTAAAGTCATGTTTTCTGACCTTCTTTTAACAGAAGATCTGGTTATTAAAATAAACTTTTGCTGAATCTTTCTGTGACTGGTGAGAAATTGTTCAGGGTCTCTCCTCTCTTCATTTCAAGTCTTCACATGGGTATACTGACTACAAATCCATGGCCTCTGAGTCAGAAGAAAATGTTTATCCAGATTTGCTAAAGGGAACTTCCCATTAGACATCTGACTGAAAAGAGAGCATCTTACATAGCAGCAGGCTCTTGTTCAGTTTAAGAACTGTGGACGAAATCTCAGACCCGACAGCAGGTGTGGTTATAAAGCAGCTTTATTTTTAGAGTCACGGTGAGAAGAGTTTCAGAAAAGCAGACAATCAAATATACATGACAGCGTCAGGGCTCTTCTGAACCCCGTCTGTTGGGTGGGGTCCAGTTTTATACCCCTAGAATGCGTAATTTAATATCATTATAAAATGTAACAGTCAACACATTTATTATACACAAACCTTGAGCCCCTTCAACGCCCTTGTGCAACTTGATTTCTTGGCTCCTTTTGTTATGGCGTTCAGATGTAAGCTAAGGGAAAACGTGATAAGGCAGACTCATGTGTGGAATGCTCAGACCTTGAGTCCTTTGCACAAACATTTTTCTGTTTGCTAAAACAAAGCATGCTGTTACTTGGTTTTGTAAAGCTTACTTCTCAGACATGAATTAGTACAAGGAACGAAGAGAACATTCATCTTCCACATTCCCACCTTTTTTAGCAAACAAAAATATTTGATCAGGGGAGAGTTGAGTAGGAAAGGGTAGGAGAGGGCGATGGAGTGCAGTGGGTGGAGGAGTGTGGGGTGGCTGTGCTGATCTGAAGCATTTTTCTTTGTGTAAAAAATAAGCCTTTGCCATCGAGGCAGTAAAATACTTGGATACAATGTATCTTATCAAGGGAACAATACAGCAAGCTACAAGCAGGAGAACAATTAAAGCAACCGTAGAGAGATGAAAACTGATTTAAGCCATTGGCCCCAGGACCCAAAAGTGGACATAAACCATTTGTCCCAAGGATTAGAAATGCCAGAATTAGTAGCTAGTTCATGTCAAATCAGCTAAAGCACGGGTGATTGATCCATCAGGAGCTGTATTATTAGGGATATAGGTACAGCATGCATCACCAAACATAGCACAAACGCCTCCTTTCTCAGCCAAGAGCATATCTAAAGCCAATCGATTTTGCCAGGTCATGAGGGATGTTTTATCAAGTTGCTCATGGATACCTTCAACAGCTTCTTTAGTAAAATTTAAGAATCTTTGTTGATTATAATAGAGGTAATTAATCCAATCTACATTTTTGTTTATAGTAACCTGAGGAAAAATAGACTCAAATTCGGCAACAACTTGGTCCCTTGCCTTGAACTTATCAGGGACTCCACGAGGGACTCGAATGGAATCAAAATACACCCCAGGGCCATGTAGGGAAAACTGGGAAGGGTCCACAGAATGGGGTTGACGATGTCGGCCAAACATGGTCGACACATGGAAGGCAGTTAAAGGGAAAAGTCGGAAAGGCATAACAAATTGTATTAAAGCAGAAGTGCCAGTCCAGTCAGGTGGAAGGATGTCAAGCAATTTAGACCTATGGCACATCCACCAAATATCAGTATTCTGAGTAATCAGAAAATTTGATAATTTGGAAGCTAAAGAGGAAGAATTAATTGGAAAAGTTTTGAAACAAAAAGAGAATGGGATATTACCAACATTTGTGCCAGAGAGGAAGTGAGGTTTCTAAAAAACAGGTATAAATACCTTCATCAGGCTGGAACATCGGGGGAGTCATGGGAAGAGTAGGGGAAAAAGAAGGGAAAGTGTAATGTAATTAGAGTCGATTGGAATAGAGGAAGAGATAAAAGGGCAAGTAGGCAAGGAAGGCCAGTAGGATCAGATATGTTAGAAAGAGGAAAAGGGACAGTGGCCAAATGTGGCCTAGCTATAGCACATGCATAGCAATCAGATTGATTCACTTGTCTAGCCGAATATAATACCCATTGCAGCCAACGGTTCTGATCGCCATACCCAGTTTCAATCGAAAAAGTGGAAGAAGAGGTGGAAATATTCATGACCTTGACAGGGGGCGGGTTTGGACCAGGGGTAGGAGAGAGAGGTGTGTGTGTGGGGAAATGGGAGGTGTTAGTAACAGGGTTCTCAACCTTAATTTGAAATCTCCCAGAGGATCTATTCCAGATACACATGCCCCTAAAATATAGGTTCCTGAATCATGTAAAGAAGGGTTCTTCAGAGTAATGATCAAAGGGTTACAATGGTATTCGGCACATTCATGAGGGGCATGTCCTTTAAGAAAACGATATTTCAGACCATACTTCTGGGCCTTATAGGGTTGATAAACCCCAGTCATCAGTTCCAGTATTAGCCAAAACCCAGTCCCACATGTCACAGTTACTTCGAATCCAGAGTTTGTAACAGTTACACACACATATTTGTCAGACCAGTTCCACTGGATTTGTCGATCAGTCCCACAGTCAATAATAGAACAGAAATCCACCTGAACTGATGTGGTGATTCCGAAAGGAAAAGTCAAGGTGACCAGAGCAGTCGACAAGGGGATGGAAAGACATAGTAGGACCACAATCAAGGGTGCCATCTTTTGCAATGTGAGATGTGAATCCAAGCAGGCAGTCCCTCAACTTTAACAGCATGTGGTGTCTACAGCAGAACTTGGAACAGTCCTCTCCACCGAGGGTGATGCCAATGTTTCCTTCGAGTATCTCTAGCCAGAATCCAGGCCTGATTCACCTGCTAGTGGACTTCCATTCAGAGAAGCTCGGAGAAATGTAAGACTGGAAAGAAGATCATTGTCCACAGTATGCAGTGTAACATTACCTATGACCATGCCGACTGGCATGGGCCATCCGGTCAGAATTTCGAATGGCGACAGCCCTAACTGCCAATGTGTTCTTCTTCCCTTAATCCCATCAAGGCCAGAGGCAGAGCATCAGGCCAAGTTAAATTTGTTTGCTCACAGATTTTAGCCAATTTAGATTGCAAGGTACCATTGCATCGTTCACAATACCTCCACTCTAGGGGTGGATTTGCAATAATGATCACAATTTGGGGCCAGGTGGTTAATTCATTTTTAAATGGTTTTTTGGTGCCATTATCAGTTTTTAATTTCTTGGTATTCCCCCCTCTAGGAATGATTTCCTTTATCAAAACTTTTCCACGGTTTTTTAAAATTTTTGGGGAAATTCCCCCCCATCCCCAACAGTTACCCAAAATATGGGACCTTTGATGGTGTTAATTGATGAAGTCCATTTTGAAGGTGTTCTAATGGACCCATTGGGTTAAGTTAGCGGGGGCTTACCGGTGCCCTTTCCACTTAAACTTTGACATAATCCCAAAACCCCAGAACTCTCTCATTTTTTGGAAACCTACAGCTTCCCAATATTTTTTAAAATCTAGAAACCCTGGGTCTTTTCCCGCATGGTCCAAGCCTGGCGATTTTTTTCCCTCCTGGGAAGAAGATTTTTTGGGGGGAAAAGGGTTTTTTAGTTTTCTTATGGGTCAGACTCCATCAGAGGGACCCCTTTTTTGGTTTTTTCCCTTTCTGTGTTGGGGGCTGCATTCTGTAAAAAAAATAATTTGATTATCAGTGTCCTGGTCATTTCTCTGTTGGAATAAAAAAATTGGTGTGTTATTATCCAGCCCCTTTAGCAAAATTTCCCCTAAATTGTTTCCTTTCTGACGGATCCTTTTTTCCTGTGTGAGCTTGACATTTAATGTGCTAGCTTTGATGGTTTTTTGTTATGGGCCCCTAAGAGGGGTTCTTTTAGTTTTTTTTGTTGAATGGGCGCCATTGGGCTTGAAACCCTGAGTTTCCTAATGCCCCATGATCATGGCAGACTCCAAAAGCAAACTAGAATCAGTATAGATAGTTACAATTTTTTTTCCCCCGACACGGCAAACTTTTGGGTGAGCTATCAACTCACTGCCTCTTGGGCAAACGAAGAAATTAAACCTTTTTGGAGGTCTGGTCTAGGTTTTATAACCGTTATTTTATCATGACGTTGTGGGGTTCCCCCGATTTTCAGTTGGAAATGTAGCTGGATTTAAGGTGGAGCACCTTTCTTGTAACGTTTGACAATGTACAGGTATATTTTGGTAGTTATTTCCCTAGATAGTGAGATGTAGGTTTAACAAACTAAAATGGAATTTCGTGAGGCACTTTTTCCACTAAAGGGGGTCATGAGCACTATATCTGTATCTAACCCCCCTCTGTTGTGGCTCTTCAGCCTAGACAGGCTGGATGTCCCAGCCACTGGATCCAATTTTTCAAAAATAGGGTAAACCTTTGTTTTTTTTTCCCCGGAGGGTTTTGTAAAAATGCATTCATATATCCCCCCCTTTTTGTCCCCCGGTGAATGGGGAGATAGTCCCCAAAATAGCGAAAAAAGGGGGCACTTTTTTTTTTTTTTCAAAAGCCTTCCAGCGTCTTTCCAGCCACCTGACCAGAAGGGGGTCAGGGGGGGTTTCAAAAAATGTGCTCTTTCTTGGGGTTTAAAATCCATTCCCCGTATCCTAAATCCTAATACGAACCCCCAACCTGTTGCTTTTAACATGTCTTGGGCTAGGAAATTTTTTAATGGTTTTTCGGGGGCGGGAAAAAGAGAGAGCCCCGTTTCCGAAATTCAGACCCGAAAATTTCCGCGGTTGTTTTTTAATTAACTGCAGTTTTTTTTTAGAAACTTTGTGGCCCCTTTTCTGCTAAAAAAAACAATTCGAGTATCCTGCACAACCGCCCGGGACTCACATTCCCCAAATGTATCAATACACTGTCTTTTCCGGCCAAAAAACCTTTTAAATTTTGAGCAAAAAAGTTTTCAATACACAAAACAATATATCCCAGGGGATACGGTCCATTCCACGGCGGTTTTTTGGGAAAATAAGGAAAAAAGGGGGGTGGGGGCAAAGGGGAAAACAAAAATAAGCATTAGCAAAATCAATAACAGAGAAATAACAAAGGGGGCCGAGGGTATCATAAAATAATATGGAAGGGTTAGTAACAATAGGTGCCCCAGGAAAAACTGCAGAATTGCGTGGAAGATCTTGAACAAAAGGCCCTGAACCGTCAGCCAAACAGGTAAAGCGGGGAGTTGCTGGAAGGGGTTTAAGAAGAGCTCCCCATTTCCAAAAATCGGAATGGTGGTGCCAGCCTCTGCTGCTGGAGCAGAAAGGGTACTGGGCGTCTTTGGAGGGAGGAGGTTTTTGGGGAAATCACCAGTGGCTCACAGGGGCTTCCCTTTAAATTCATTTTTTCCCCGGGACCAAAGTGCATTGGGAAGTAGGGGAAAAAATCGGACAAGGGGTTTGCAATGAAAAAACAGAAAGGGAAACGGCACCCGCGATGTACTAAAAATCATTTTGAAGCACAAACTTTGTTATAAATGATCTGATATCAAAAAACCCAAAACAACATGTAGCCAGTCCATCCCCATTGAAACATTGTTCCCCCCAAACCCCCAAATTTTAACTCAGTGAGCGTTTTATAATTGGCTGGAAAAAAATGGGGGCGAAACCCCGAAATAAAAACACGAGAATATGTAAGTGCACTGCAGCGCAGCTGTGGGGTGCATGGGAAAAAAACAAAAGGGGTAGGGGTCTCTGGGCTATTACCTGAAAAAAAGATTCAAACAAGGGTGTCCCCAGAAGGGGAAATACTGGGCAGTGCAGTGGAGGTGTTGGGGGCTTCAAGTGGGGGAAAAAATAAAGGTTAGGGTTTTTAAAGGGGAATGGGTGTGAGGGGGATGTTCAGGGGCCAGGCTGCAAAGAGGGGGGTTAGTGTGGGGGGTTTGGCCGGTTTTGGGAAAAGAACAGGAAACCCTCGTTTGGTTAAGAGAAAAGGGGAGCTTAGTCATCATCCCCTTTTAAACAGATTAACAGGGGAGAGCTGATATAAAAAAAAACCGGTCATCAAAGTGGAACCACTGGAATGGAGCTGAACTGAAGAGGGGTTTGAACACCAGTAAAAATGTGGTTGTCAAAACACTAAGAACAGTCATGTTGTTGAGGCAGATTAAAAACAGTTTCAGTGCCATTCACCCGCAAAGTAATAAAGGATCTGTGTCCGCATGGCGAGTGAGCAAAGGCAACTGAAGAGAAGCGGCTGGGGTCCCTATGAAAGGAATATCCTCAGGTTCAGGTAAGGAAGGTGTGGAGGAAGAAGCTGATGTGGGCAATTGCTGCAGAAGTGTTCCATCGTAACAGGCAAGATGTGTAGGTGCTTGATCTGAGGGAGGCTGGCTGAGCAGGCGAAGAATTTGGATTAGGGGTAAAATCCCGACCTCTCCCCGGCTTCGCCCCTGTTCTCCGGAAAAATCCACGTCTTTCCGCTCTCGCCCCCTGCCTGAGGCAGCTCCACCTGCATAATAATTCATTTGTGCGCGATTAACTTGGTCACAGTGTCTGACTCTTTTTGTTTAGTCTGTCGTTCAGCATGCTCAGCGTGTCTTTAAACTTCATCAAAAGTGGCACTTTCCCATCCAAATACAGGATGTGCATACTTTATTTTGGATATCACTTCTGAGTCCTGACAAAAAAGGAAGAACTCCTGCCTTGTTACGGTCGTCTGGGCTGTCTAAGCCAGAATGGTTTGTCAACAAGTCCTGAATGCGGTGTGCCATTCATCTACTGTCTCATCTTTCTTTTGTTGGCAGCTGAAAAGGTATCAGTGGGTGCCCTTTTATATTTTGCAGCTATTGCAGTTTTCACAGATTCCCATTTGGCAAGGAAAGAGCCTCATTATTTTGTCCCGGGCAATGCCTCATTCCACTGCCACTGTTTAAATTATACTACATGTTTGACAGTAGCTCAAATGGTGCCCATCTTTCTGCGTAGCACCAGGTCCCTTTCGGCGCACTGGGTTTTATATGTTGTCTAGTTGCTCGCCTGTTCCACAAACTTCAACCCACCGATTACCTTCACGATCAGGCAATTGGGACACTCGTCTTTCAGCTCTTGAATATCCCAGTTACGATTGTATCATTACAGTAGTGGGGTTATCGTTTCCTGGGGGCAGTGTGGGATAGTAATGGAGGGTTAGGAACCTCAATTAAAGGGCATGAAAATGTGGATGCTAAAGGTTTTGGGGACTTAAGCGGGGTAAAGGTTTTCCAGGGTCTCTTATCTCTAGGGTTTGGTTCTAGCAAGTTGTGAAATGGAGGGCTTTTTGTTGTAAGTTAGAAAAGCCTCCCATAGCTAACAAGTGGCCGTCAGTCTCATCATCAGGATGTGTAAAGTGAGGAGGGGTGCACTGATATTGTTCATCAAAGGAATCATCAGTAACTGGGCATCGGTAACCACAGGAGCCGTTGGGGCAATGATTGAATGTGGCCGTGGTACGGGTTGTGGGTAGAGTGTTGCGGAAGAGAACTGGATATAAAAAGTTGTTTTTTTTTCACTCCTTCTCCTCCTTCCTTCAGACTGGGGTCCAGTATCAGCCTACACTTTCTGTAAAGCTATAAGCAGCTGTTCTTTTTTCCTTTCTACTCTTAAGTTCAGCAACTAAAAGCTCATTCCGTTTTGTGCGCCACGTCGGTCTTTAATACCAATTCCATCTGCATAAATATCCATCGATGGACCTCCATTACAACAACCTGTGTATTTCTACGTATTTTCTAATTCATATCTCAGTTCTTCACTGGCCATCCAATACCTCCATCCTGTTTTTAAGGCTTCTCCATTACCACACCCTG
>NW_024377252.1:0-7039 GCF_016835505.1 Polypterus senegalus
ATCAGTTGTTAATTTATTAACAGCTAAACTGATTAACAACCCCTTCTACTTAACTGCAGATTAATATCATAAGTTCATGACTTTATGCATACTCTGATTAAAAAGTGTTCCTTTAATTCTTTTGAGCAGTATATATATGTATAATAGTGTGATATTTATTAAAAAATTAAACTTTTGTGACAAAGTTTTGAGAAAAAGCCGGAGATGGACAAAGGATAGTAAAACCAGAAAATCAAAACAGTCAAAACCAGAAGATCAAATGATGTGATCAACAAATCAACATTCAAGGTCAAGTAGTCAATTATACATTTGCAAAAAACAGAATCAGAATACTCAAACAAATAAAGATTTCAGCAAAAGGATTTTGAATTTGTAACAAGGTTGAGTTGTGAAGTAGGGTTCTAAACACAGAACTTTCAAAAATCACTCAAAATGCCCACCAGATTGGGGACCCATCAAACACTGGGTAGTAATGAGGGCAAACATAGAACCTTTATAAATAAAAACATTAGATTGTACAAAAATGCTCTGTGGACAGTGGCCTGAAGAGCACAAAAGGTCCAACAGGCGTGGAAGAAAATAAGCCACAATATTCTAATTTAGAAATGAGGTCTTTATTAGCATTAATGCTGATCCTGAACTTACCATTAAAGTCCTGAATACCCAATTAACATATACGCCTCTATATAGCATGAAAATCATCCCCCTTCTCTTGTCATCCTTAAATCAATCCCAGATTGCTTAGCTCATACCAAAAGACTTAGGTCATATCTGGTTACTTTTGGTGACCCTAAGTTAGAAACATATTATCAGCTTTATTGCTTACAGAGATTATTAATTGTTTTATCAGTAATAGCCTGTCTAACAGCTTCCCTGCCAAATTTCAGTTCCCCTGAAAACTAAGGTTTTACCCCCTAAGGTAATGGCTTGAATTCAGGTCCTACCTGTATTTAGTGCTTTGAGCAGTGAGCTATTATTATTATTGTATAATAAAACACACACTGACTTGAGTACTTGTAAAGATAGTGCTGAAGGGATAAAGCAGACACACAAATGCAGGTGAACATAACAAATGTGTCACAAAAGTACACTAACAGTGTAAGATTTTGGGGACCATGGATGTTGTTCGCATGCGGTTTTGTTTCTTTTTTTTTACAGTGTGGCATTGACATCATGGACCAGAAGGTCCATACTTATTCAGTACATGTGGGATCATGCTGGTGGCTGGTAGCCATGTTCTAGATTGGAAAGGGAGTGCAGGTAGATCGCGTTGCATTCAAAATTTTTTTTTTAAATGTTAGTTTATCATATATCCTCCTTATGGCATTTGCCACTTGATTGACATACAGGACGGCCAGTCTGAGATCTCTTTTCTTCTAACACTGGTCATCCGCACGTATGATCAAGCGTCAAGCTACTGCAAACTCCGGCTATCTAAGTGATCTAGTTAGACTTCCAATTTATATTAACTAAAGAAGGTTTAAAAAATTGTTGGTTATGGGCTGGATGTGGAATTTGAAGAGGTTTTTTTTCTCATAATGTCACAATCGAAATGTGTTTGTCTGATCTGTCAACCTATCATTGCTATTCAAAGAAGGAAAATGTGGAAGGCACTTTCGAACTGTACATAAAACTACAAAACTGACTTCCTTCAAAAAGTGAAAAAGAAAGGAGAGGAACTAAAATCAGTTAATCGGACAGCCGTCATTTTTCATTCAGCTGAATTCAAAAGCAAAGGCGACACACTGAACATCGTTCGGGTGAGTCACTCAATCATTAAGCATAAGAAGTCCTTCCAGATGGAAGATGAGACAGATGGCTAGGGAGAAATTCCTGCTAGAGATTTCAAGACCCTGGCTGGAGAAAAAGAGTTTCTCCTTGTCATTAAACATACAGAATACAAGTAACTTAATAACGATCAATGGCGCTAGACTTGGCATTTTTTTTCCAGTCTGACCAACATGTTGAATGAGCTTAATTTACAGCTGCAAGGAAAAGAGAAAACCATGGTCAATATGATTAGCTCAGTTAATGCTTTCAAACGAAAAAAGCAACATCTGTCCTCAAAGCTGCAGTGCCTTGATTTGGAGAACATCCAAAAAGTCACGTCAGAGCTGGAGACGCAATGGAAGGCGTGCGCAACTTGACAGCATACACTACACAGAGCAGATTGAAAATTACCTGTCAGACTTTATCAAATGGAAAAAAAGTAACGATTTGAGTGTTGCCCAATGTAGCAGAGTAAGTAGCTGTTTTCTTCACAAATGCAATCAAGTAAAAGTAAAAAGTATGGTGCATTAAAACTACTCTTAGAAGTACAATTCTTTTAAAAAGTTACTTGAGTAAATGTAGAGTAAATGTAACTCATTACTACCACCAATGATACTCAGTATATATATATATATATATATATATATATATATATATATATATATATATATATATATATATATATATATATATATATATAACATTTTTAATGTAGGTAGATATTTGACCTTGAAAAAGTGTGGGCACCCTATTCTACAACATATTAGACCTGACCAAAATGGTTCCAAATCACTCTTAAATGCTTGAAGTAAACATATACTGTTAAGATATTTGGAGATTCAAATCATAGTAATATGTAGTTTTTAACCAAAGGAGGCTGGGCCAAATGATCATTCAGCTAAAGTACTGCCACAGATAGTAATTAAAGGGTAGCTCAGTTACACTGCAGCTTTGGCCTCTGTTCTGGCTTGATTCCTGAGTTTAGGTGATTTTTGGATTTCCTGGATTTTGATCCTAGCTCATGTGAAAAGTACTTTTTAATTAACGATTAATGGATCAGTATACTTTTAGGTTTTACACCTTCTTTCTTCTGCCTTTGTTTTGCAATATTTTTAGTCATCTTTAAAATGTTTAAATATAAAATAACATTGTTTTATCATTGACCAAATGTTTAATAGTTTTCCTCTTCTTCATTTTGGATTGTTTAGAAACTGTTATGTTTGGGCCTGTGCAGGTGGAAGCCTGCTATTTGAGCTAGAGGTTAGGCTGCCTAGGGTGACACCCACTCAGTGGGTCAAGACCTGCAAAGACAGCCGTGTTAGCTTTGAAGTCTGCACTAATTTTTTAGTTTTGCTTTGGAGGAATCAACCATGAATCTACACCTTCCCTTTAAACTAGACATGCATCTCTCTCTCTCTCTCTCTCTCTCTCTCTTTCTTTCTGTCATTTCTGGCTCCTGGAATCCTCAGAATATTTTGAGGAAACACTCTTAAGATTGGCTCTTCCAAGCTACAGATCTGTGGCAGTGACCAAATTCAGTCTGGAGATCTCAGCTTCTATACCCTTTTATTAGATAACAACGGAAAAGCGTTATATAAATGTAATGTTATTATTATTATTATTAATATCACACAATAGCTAGTGTGGAAGTAAAATATGAATACAGACACCCCCACTGGAATGCCCGGTTTAAGCAATAAAACACAAGCAGGAGAAAGTGTCAATCGTTATTCTTTATTTAAATCTCTGAAGAGGCAAAGCATCATCATATCAGTGTTTTTGCCAATAAAAAGTGTCCTCTGTACTATGTTTATACAATCCATTGATTAGGTCACTATTCTTTAAAAGGAATTCATTACAAATTCAGAAAACTGTTAACATGATTGGTTACACCTAGTTGCTAACAGGACATGGAAGATGTTGATACCTTAGATGACCACAACTTGATTGATAGTCCTGTTTGTTTTAGGATGTACATGACTTTTTGAATGTATATTTTTCATTCTTATTTTTTATTTTAGGAGATGTGTAACCCAACATACATCTTGGTTTTCAAAAGTAAAGAACAATGGCCTCATTCATTTTATAGTCCAGCTTTGTTACAAAAAGGCTTACTAGTACTATAGAAGAATGGTTATGCCATAAATATAAAATTTTTTCTCTTAAGAGGTCATATAAAATTACAAGAGATACATTTATCATAGTGAATAATAAAATAACAGCATCAGCTTTTAAGCATAGCTCAGAAGGATACGAGACTCAGACAGCAGGTGCACATTGGACCAGGTTCCAAATTCAACTCTTACACTAGACACAGTAAAGAGTCTATATCCAAAGCAAGATGAGGAAGAGCAGCTTAAATGACCATGCAGCAAAAACAATCAGATGCACTCCACTGCTACCCACATTTTTAACTGAACCTGAATCAAAGTCAGGGTTGACTTACATGGCATCAGAAATCTTATTGAGTATTATAAAATTGCTTGTTACTGGAAATATAAATCAGAATTAGCTGAACAGTTAGTACACACAAACAAAAATATTGCTTTACATTTTAGTAGTTATGATGTAACAAGCTCAGGAAGGACTCTCACACATAAACTTCCGGCTTTAGAAATTTGCACCTAAAGTGTAAGCAAAAGGCCTTGCATCACAGCATAATGCATAACCCAACAGCTGCTTATTGAAGCAAGACTGAGAACAATATCGTTTGATGTCATGTGAAAGTCTCAAAAGGAAACACTCAATGGAAAATGTTTTAAATGGAGAAAGTAAATCTGAACAAACTAAGAAGAGCTGTCTTGTTAGATTCTTTTTTTTTGCTGACCATCCTATGATCTGCATTTTTAAGTTGATATGTAAGCATTCTTCCTTTTTCTGTCCTAATGCTAATATTGTTCTGTTTCTTAAAACAAGCCTAACAGATGGAATCCTGATTCACAGAGAAAGGTAAAACAAATACATTTTGTAACTCACAGAAAAGTCTTACTAGTTATTGTCTTTACCAAATAGAGGATGATAACAAATAAACTGAATAACACTCAGTCCACCATTTCTTCTTCACAAAATACACTGAAATTCTTCTGAGACATGGTGCAATCACCTTCATCCCTTGGTTTAGTGGCTATTTTTGGGGTTTACCATGTTGAGAATTTAATGACATTTTAAACTAAATTCTGACCTTAGAATTCAGAAATTCTTTATAGAATGTCTAGCACTATAGAATTTTAGTAGAATAGGTTATACAAAGGAGATCCTGGTTTATTAATATGTTTAGAATTACATTAACTTAAAAAATGTTTATAAATTCCCTGACCATCAAACTATAGGACAAGGAATTCAGAATATATTAGGAAATGAGGCACACAATCGGATAAAATACAAGAAGCAAATTAATGAGAGGCTTTTATTAAGTAGATATCAAAAGTTATAGTTTTAAAGTTCTAGATTTTATTTTTAACACAATACAGTCATGGCCAAAAGTTTTGAAATTACAATATTAATTTTCAAAAGCCTGCTGCCTCAGTTTTATGATGAAATTTGCATATACTTCAGAATGTTATGAAGAGTGATCAGATGAATTGCAATTAATTGCAAAGTCCTCTTTGTCATGAAATGAACTTAATCCCAATAAAACATTTCCACTGCTGTTGTGAAGAGGCTAGGGCACCCAAGAAAGTCCAGCAAGCATCAGGACCATCTCTAAAGTTGATTTAGCTCGGGATCGAGGGCACCACCAGTGCAGAGCCTGCTCAGGAATGGCAGTGTGCAGGTGTGGTGCATCTTCATACACAGTGAGAGAAGACTTTGGAGGATGGCCTGGTGTCAGGAAGGGCAGCAAGAAGCCACTTCTCTCAGGAAAATCATCAGGAACAGACTGAGATTCTCAAAGGTACAGGATTGGATGCCTGAGGACTGGAGTAAAGTAATTTTCTCTGATAATCCCTTTACGACTGTTTGGCATCTGGAAAAAGATTGTCCGAGAAGAAAGGTGAGTGCTACCATCAGTTCTGTATCATGCTAACAGTAAAACATCCTGGACCATTCATGTGAAGGTTCTTCTCAGCCAAGGAGTGGGCTCACTCACAATTTTGCCTTAGAACACAGCCATGAATAAAGAATGGTACCAAAACATCTCTAGACAACTTCTCCAACCATCCAGACAGTTTGGTGATAGAGCACCATGCCATAAGGCAAAGTGATAACTAATGGCTCTGAGAACAAAACATTGAAGTTTTCGGTTCATGGCCGGGAAACTTCCCAGACATAATCCATTGAGAACTTGTGGTTAATCCTCAAGAGCGGTGGACAAACAAAACCCCAATTCGGAAAACTCCAAGCATTGATTATGCAAGAATGGGCTGCCATCAGTCAGGATTTGAACCAAAGTTGATTGACATCTATCTATGTAGTAAAGAACAATCAAAGATGAGTTGAAGTGTATCAGAATCGACATTCTTCAGCTCGCACCCATTTATGTAGTGGCTTCACAGGAAGGGTAGGTGGAGCATGGGAGCAATATGCAACCTCCACAGATTTTGGATCTGGATTGAGGCAAGATAAAAGACATTGTTAGCGCACCCCTCTCGTCCGGGTGGTAGTGCTTACCTTGTCAGAGCTAGGAAAGGTGGTACTCGGGCATGCATGCATAACAATGGGAACAAATGAAAGAAGTGTCTACAAAAGTAACTATTAAGAGATAATTCCTTGGGGTTAAATAAATACTGTCTATCTATCTATCTATCTATCTATCTATCTATCTATCTATCTATCTATCTATCTATCTCTATCTATCTATCTATCTTCTATCTATGTAGCAAAAGAACAATCAAAGATGAGTTGATCTGTATCAGGAATAGTAAAGGTGAATTAAAATACACAGACTGTGAAATAGAAGATGCTCTAAGCTTACTTTTCTAGAGGTCTTCACAGTGAGGAATCACCATTCAATCACCCTCTCTCTCCCTTGGGTACTTCCACCTCTTGATCCAACTTACTACTTAAATCTTCTTTCTCATCTATCATTAACCAACTTACGGCGTATGCACTAACAACATTCATCATCACACATTCAATTTCAGCTAATAATCATCCTCTGTCGACACTCTTTCCACCTCCAAAACCCTCTTAAAATACTTTTCCTTTTGGATAAATCCGGACTCATTTCTCCTACCATCTGTACCAGTCAGTCAGTCAATCATTCTCAGCCTGCTATATCCTAACGGGTCACGGGGTCTGCTGGGCTTCCACACAGGCTAGGCGGAACAAA
>NW_024377253.1:0-20083 GCF_016835505.1 Polypterus senegalus
TAAGTCCTTCCTTTCAACGAGAACAATGGGGAAAAGAATCTGTCACTTAATATTTCAGAAAAATATGAAAGCAGCCATGTACACAATACACTGAGCTCGTATGTGCAAAGCATTTAATCATTCAACTTAAATCATTCAATCTAAAATCAAGAACATTTTCTCATTTAAAATAGTCCGAATTGTTTCAGGGCAAGATTCAACATGTGCAATCTAGCTCCAGCCTCACTGGGCCACATGTTCTGGTCGCACCCCAAATTAACAACATTTTGGACAAATATCTTTGCATGTCTATCAGACAGCCTCCATGTCACAATTTCTTGTAACCCATTAACAGCTCTGTTTGGTGTACTCCCAGATGGGCTTAAAGTGGAAAAGACAAACAAACTGTAAACTGCCTTTACTTCACTATTAGCAAGTAGATTTATCTTGCTCAACAGGAAGAATCCCACCCCTACCACTCTTAAGTCAGTGGGTAACTGATGTTTATACTACTTGAAATAGAAAAAATGAAATTCTCATTTAGAGAATCTGTTCAAAACTATTTAAAATATGGCAGGATCTAATAATAACATTTTAGAATAAGCTTCCATTTCCTGTTCTTTTTATAGAGTCGCTGGTTGCTGGGAGTTGAATTTTGCTTTGATTTAAGTTTGACTTGACTGTATGGATTGATATCTGTTTCAATTAAAATAAATATATATATATATATATATATATATATATATATATATATATATATATATATATATATATATATATATATATATATATATATATATATATATATATATATATATTGTCACACAATGCATGGGAGGCAGCTAAGGGCTTGAGTGAAGGCAGTTTGGAGGCATGCGGGATGTGGCAGAGTACACTGACTTTTTTCTCCTTGCCTGTAGACCATTCCCGGGATTCCACCTGGCTCTCCTGACATCACTTCTGGGACCGAGCCAATGGAAGTCGACGCACCAGCTCTGGCCCCTCTGATGTCACGTCCGCTGTGATCCAATGGTTGAAGACCACGAGCTCGATCCTTGACCTCACTTCCTGTCTTCCCTTTAAAAACCTGCCTTTTCCCTTTTTCCTCAGTCTTGTTTTGACTCTGTTGTATGCACTTCAGTGCTGGTTATTTGACAAAACGACTTTTGCAGCCAGGATACCAGATTACACGGGTGGCTGCCCCAAACCTTTATCTGTCTATGTCTCATTTTTGTGACAATATATATATATATATATCTTATATATTATATGCTACCTGTCCAGGACGCTTGTCTGTCCAGGATTTAAATCACCTGAAGCTCACAAACCATTTGACCTATTGACCTGCAATTTTGTACACATATACTACGTGATGTCTACTATCCGTTTTGGGTGATGATTTACCTCCGGTTATTTTTTTATTTTTATTTTATTTTATTGTAAAATCAATTTCTGCATTGGCTGTGGATGCATATGTTCTCACCCCCCAACCTCTTCATATCTTAAATCATTTTCAGGCAGAAAGATTAAACCCAGCTATGAAAAATTAAGAAAAAATACTAAGTATGCAAAAAAAATGACTTTATCAGTTTTAATGCTAAAAGATGCCGAGGAAGAAGAGAAGAACGGGGCTAGGGGGGAGAAAAAAAATTGCCAGGACAAGCAAGTATCAACCCTGAGAAAAATGAATGGTAAACAAAAGAGAAACAGCATAAAAAACTATAAACCCTTCGATTACTTTTGTTTCGCAGTTGGTCAATGTATATATATAAAAAGAAAAACCCGACTTCAAAAAGGGAGAAGTAGGGTTAAAGAAAAAGAAAAGAAAAGGAAACATTTTAAAAATAACGAAATGATTGTCAATGTAATTGTTTTGTCACGTTAGAGGTTGGCATATATATATAAAAAATACCCCGGACTGCAGCGGAGAAGTGGGTGTTAAAGAAGTTAAAAAAAAAAAGGGAAAACTTTTTAAAAATAACGAATGATTGTCAAAGAAATTGTATTTGGGGGAATCAAAAGGGAGCTGAAAAGAAATGATAAAGTACTATGTCCCCTTAAAACGCCTTTTTGGGGGTGTTTTCACAGCTTGATTGCGGTTCGTTGAGCTCAATATATATATATATATATATATATATATATATATATATATATATATATGTATTTTGTAAAGAAACAAGACACAATCAAAAATGTTTGGGGTTTCCGCCCGTACTGAAAAAATAAAAAAATATTAATTAGTTGTCATGGTCAAGACATCAAACAGTACAGGTTTGACAGTCCAAAGATGTTTTTTGAGGGGGGGCCAAGAGGTATGCTGAGGAGAGAGGGATGATGAATTGATAAGTTATTAAACAAAAACATTAACGTTTTGAAGAAAAGATACTTTGAGCACTACTGAGTGGTTTCGGGAAACTACATTTAAAGATTGGTAACAACAGGTAAGTAGTACAACAGCAGCTAAAATGTTTTGGATCATCTCGTAGTAGACCCCTTTTGAAAGCCGCACACGCGGCTTGGTATAAAATAATTTTCTGTGTGAACGCCCATTTCTGCCTCGGGTAAGGCCCCCGGGCTTACCAGAAATTAAAGAAAATTATTTTTGTGCCCTCTGCAGGAAGAGAAAAAGGCGGTTTTGGGATCAAAGGGAAAAAAAGGAAAGTTTTTTTCCTTTTATATTGAGAGATTTTTCGCTGATGATATGAGCCCATTGGGGACCCGCGTGGGCTTTTTAGACTGGTGAGACGCCCTGCCAAAACCAGCTGGGGGCATGCGGCCTCCACCCCCGGCGATCTTCCGAACCCCTCAATAGTATACCAAAAAAAGTGCAAATTTATTATTAGTGTGCGGTCAGAAAAGGGACCCCGGCAGTTTTTCGCGCTTAGCTCGGGGGAAGGAGGAAAAAAAATGTCCTTTTACTTAAGGCAAAAGCGCAGCAGGTTTCAAAGGCCGGCACAGCTATGCGGCCCGGTGCCGACTTTTGCAGGCAGAGACGCCACTTTTGCAGACACGCGGGGAATGATCAAAAGTCTCTGCGCCCTTTTGGGGGTCATTCAAAAAAAACTGATCACCCCTTGGGGTCGCCACTGAGTGAAAGGGAAAAAAAAAAGTAGTCTATAAGTCATTAAACAGTAAACATTAACGTTTAAGAAGAAAGATACATTGAGCACTACTGGGGTGGTTTCGGGGAAATTTCATTTTTAAAACCGGTATAAAAAACAGGTAAGAGTACTAACAGCAGTTAAATGTATATGGATATCTCTTTTGTTGATCCTTTGAAAGGCGCACAATGGTTGTATAAAATTATTTTCTAGGAACGTCACCCCGCCTGTTAATTCACCCCTTACCAAATTGAAAATCATTTTGTGTCCTCTGCGTTTAAAAGAGAAAGGCTTTGGTTTGGGAAAAAGGAAAAAGGGGTAAAGAAAGGAAATTTTCCTTTTTCTTTATATAGTGGGGAGGTCTGCGACAATATAGTTTTTGTGTCCGTAGACTGGGGAGACGCCCCCCAAAACGGGGCCGGGGTGGCACGTCTGTCCTCCACTCCTGTGCATGCTTTTAATCCACCGACACTTAATTTTATATGTGTAAAAAAAAGGGGAAGGTTAATATTTCTTTGGCGGGGCTAGAAAAGGGGTCCGTGGGTTTTCAGTTGTCTGGGCTATAGCTCGAAAAAAAGGAAAAAAAATTTAAAAGTGTTTATTTTACTTCAGGCAGAAGAACGCCCCAAAGGTCGGGGACAGCTGCGCGGCTGCCCCCCACTTTTTTAGTATTTTTTCAGTGCAAAAGCCACTTTTAGCTTTTGGGTCAAAAGTCTCCCCCTTTAGAGGTCTTGCTTTCTGCATACCCGCTCATAGCAGTTCACATGAGCCACTTGGGTAGCATCAAGATTCTGGTTTGGGCCGTTATTCTTGCATCTCAAAGATGTCCACGGTTTATTTAATTTTGCTAAAAAATTTTAAGCAATTTAACAATTTTAAGTCCGTTTAAAAGGGTCCCAAAATCTCATAATTCGATCTTCTCATTAAACGGGAAGTCTAATAAAGTATTCAGTGTTTTTTTTAGGTTTGGGGGCTCTTCCTTTTTTACTACGAGCGGGCCCGCAGTTCAGGTTTTTGGGAATGATGATGTACGAGCCCCCCAGGGCCCTCAAAAATCCATTTCAGATATGGAAAAAATAGGTTCCAGTTTTAACCATTACGGAAAATTTCAAAAGAAACCGCCCAACTTTTGGAAGGGAATGAGCCTGACAAAATTTCAGCCTTTTTACCTACACTGGGAGTTTGGGGAATTAGGATGAGGAGTCAGTGAGGGCTTTGCCTTTTATTAGTATAGAAAATATATATATATATATATATATATATATATATATATATATATACATATATATATATACACAAAAAATATAAAAAATATATAAAAATATATATATACAATATATATATATATATATATATATATATATATATATATATATATATATATATATATATATATATATATATATATTAAATTTTGGGGGCGTTCAAAAAAAAGATTGTTGTAAATATATACTGGTTCAGATATTTATATCGGTTCAGATACATTGGTTTGAATATATACATTGGTTTTAATACATCCATTCCAGATATATATTTCGGTTCAAATAAAACATTGGTTGGGATGTTTTGGGTTGAGATATATACATGGTTTGAATACATCCGCCAGATATATACATTGGTTTAGATATTGGTTGAAAAATATGTAAATTGGTTTGCATAGATCCGCTCTGATATATATACATTGGTTAAAGATACATCCGCTCAGATTTATACATTGGTTTGAATACACCCGCTCAAAATATATACATTGGTTGAAAATATATATTGGTTGATATACATTGGTTTAAATATATTATTGCTAAAATAGATTGGTTTAGATATATACATCGGTTCAGATACATCCGTTCGGGATATATATATTGGTTCCAGATAGATCGGTTCAGATATATACATTGGTTGGGATTTATGGGCAGGACAACGCCGTCACCATGTTTAGCATCTCCTTTGCTTCATCATTGCTTCAACACTGTAATTATTGTGAAATTTTATACAAGCACTACGCTTGTCTGTCGCGTTTGTTTCGTAAGCCCTATTTGTTGGGGTCCTCATTCAAAGCACTTTTTTTCCTTTCATTATTTAAAACACTCGCAGATACCCGCCCGCCCGCTCCGCCCGCTCATTGTACCCGCACTCGCTCCTCTTGTCCCTCCTATGACAGATTTTTCTCAAAAGCAGAGTTACTAGAAAGCATTAATGCAACGCAGTACCTCCCATATTTCACTCATGAGACGCTGGTTTATCATTGGGAAAGCCCGTGATATCTTTATTCCAGAACATAATTTCATTAAAGAGATTCTGTTGCAAGGAACTTAGTCCTGTTTGCTGAAAGAATGTTATGGAGGAAAACACGGGAGTTGCTCTGTTTTTTTAATGTTCATCAGGGATAAAAATGACCAGAATATTCCCGCATCACAAATAATGATGTTTAACTATTTTTATAGTAAAACTAATAAAACCACACAAAGCACGCATACGCCACACACACACTCACACTCACAAATCGTAGGGCGAACGACTACTAATTGCGTATCTGTCAAGGGATTATTTTTCACCCCATAAAACAGATTCTTCTCAAAAGCTGAATTACCAGGAAGCATTGATCGCAACCGAGTCCCTCCATTTTTTCACCTCAACAGACGCTGGTTTATCATTGACCGAAGCCGCCCGGTGATTTCTGTTATTCCGCATTGGCAGCATTTCATTGTAAGGCGATCTGGTTCAGCAAGGAACTAGTCCGTTAGCTGAAAGGATGTTAGGGATGTAAACACTGGAATAGCACTGTTTCTTCTGAATGTTTTCAGTGATCAGGACCAGATTGATCAGATATTCCTGCTTCACAAAAACTATGTCTATTTTTGTAAAACTGAGAAAACCAAACACGCTAAGACACAACACAAATACTAAACTCGACATTGTGGGTATATCTGATTAAAGTGTATCTGTCACGGACGATCATTTTTTTACCTAATAAAACTTTTAGTTCCAAATTTAGAAGAAGCAGGTTTTTATTATTCTTATTGCAGCATTTAATTTAAAGATGATTCACGCCAACAGGTGAAAGAGTCTCTTATTTTGACAGGCTTTTTTTAAGGGCTTAAGCATTTTGATTGACTTCGAAAATAGCTATTACTTACCCGTAGTGCTCAAAATTATAATGCGATTCATAAGGAAGAGGTGGTGGAAGATTGCTGACTCATTAAATGATCACTGGTTTGTGTCCAGGGGCTTCCTTTCGTTATTTTATTTATTTACCTATTTATTTTCAAATTGTTTGAGAGTAAGAAAGGCCTATAAACAAGTAAGGGAAATTAATTCAACAATTGTATATTATTATTATTAATTATTATTATTTTTATCCACTATTATTATTATTATTATTATATTGTGAATGCATGATCAAATTCAGCAGCTGAGTGGGTAAGAATAGGGACAATACCACGAGTTCATTGAAATAATTAACAGCAAGGTAAAGCAATGCAAACATAATGTATTATTGAAGTAAAGGTTCATATAAATTAATTATATACAACTTTAACAAGTTGAGAGATGCCAACAGTTAAAATGCACAAAATTTATACATGTTTGCTTTTACAGTTCACACATAGTGTATGTATATTGTTAAAATAATATATAAAAATCCTATAAAATGCTATAGAATCTGCGTAGACTTATTTTTGCAAATTTCTTCAAAGAAGTTTTTAATTAGTTTGTTTTAAAAAAAATCTTACGGCAAACATGTGAACAGAAAATCGCATCTTTATCAATTTGTTTTAATGCATGCTCCGGCAAAATGCATTGACGCTTTACCGGTGCCGGTGATTGAGGGCGGACAGTAAACTTTTAAAATGATATCGAAAATACCAGTCGTCAGTTGTGTTTTTATTCGTTTTGGTGTGTTTACTGTTCTGTTACCAAAAATTCTTCAACGGGATCATCAACAAAGAAACATGGATAGTAAGATTTTAGTAAAATATCAGTAAAAATTACATTGCTCGACCCCCTAGTAACACTTTAAAAGACATTTAAAAGACAGCTCGTTAAAATAAATGTAGCAGTCCATTGTCACGTTTATAAGTGAAGCTTGTTTAAAACATTTACAAGGTGTTTTTCCTGGGAATAAAAAGGGGAAAATCACGGAAATGTTTTTTTTTTGAACTCAAATTTCACCTCAAGCCTTTGGAGCATTAAAACTATTGGAATGAAAACGATGTCTCATCCACTGGTCGGTACGCCATTTTCCATGGCTGCTGAGAGTTTGAAAAATGTGTGCCCTCTGCCCGCTGATTATACAAAATAGTTAAAAATATGTAAAATTGATTTTAAAAGGTTGAGAATAGTTTTCTATATAATTTTTCCACTATGTTTTGCATCCTATTCCTACAGGCAACACTATTTCATGGCTAGAGCAGATCCATGGGCTTGTGTGCACCCTGTCTGCCTCTTTTCAAAAATGAACCTGGATAACTATTATTGTCTGAAATCCATGGAAAAAGATTGTTGAAAGTCATCTATATAACTTTCAAGTCTACTGTGTCCCATTATCCTTCCACTAAAAGGGGACACTCACTTCTACAGCTGAGCTTTTGCGCCAGGTTGGGAGTTTCAACTGTTGCTTGCAGAATGAACATTAGACAATTTTTATTGATTGGCTGTTTTTCATTATATTAATATTAATTTATTTATTCATTCAGCCTCTGTTAAAAAAAGAAGCACATTTTCCCTTAGAGTACAAGTTCTATCTAATTATCTATCTATATGAAATACATGAGATTTGGGAAAAAATTCATATTATTTGTCAAATGAAGTACCAAATACCCCACATTTGTAGGACAAGTAAATTTAAAAAGAGTCCACAAACAGCAACTGAGATATTAAAACATTTTATTGAATCTGTTCTACAATTATAGTCTTTAATTAAAATAATGATTATAATTATCAGAAAACGAATTTTAATGTCAGCATAAAACCAGGCCCAGAAAATTTTTTTTGAAATAATTTCAGCAGTTTTATAAATTCCAGAATGTACACCAATAGCACTGGAAATGAACTTCCTTACAAGTATCCTTTGTCTCCTAAACTCAACAAATAACTTTCATATTCCTCCTGTTGCTCTGCTTGTCTTTTTTGACAATAGTAAAGTCATCCTCTTTTTAAAAAAAAATTTTATTCACGAGCAATTAAAAATATGGTTATAAGTAAAAAAACTTCAAACAAGCTGTAAAATGTACATTTTCTTTGTTTAAGTTGGACTTCTTCAATGGATCTAACACTTACAACATGGGGCACTACACCCCACATACACAAATATCTTTTAGTATTGTTTTAAAATCTTGAAAATTGTTGGTATTGTCCTCTATCCAACCACCCATTTACAAAAGAGATTTACAGGCTTGGGCCCAGGACAAAAAATGAGACGGAAAGAAATGCCAAACTAGTGCTTACCACACTGACGCTTGCTCATACTACTACAGTTTAAAAGTGCCACCCAACCTGATGCCAACTCTTTCAGATGGGTAGTGAAACCAAGAAAATGTATTAATGGACACAGGAAAGTTAAAAGACTTATTCGACAGTGACCATGTTGGATTGTTGATCTGTGAAGTGGCAGTAAAAAAAAAAAAAAAATTTAAAACCTGATTACAAAATATATTAAAAACTCAAAAGGTTTGATTAATTTATGAAAACCCATAGAATACTTTCTAATACATGTTTTTCCCCTTCAACAGTCATGCTAATGTCAGAATTTGTGTGTTTTATCACTTTTACTTTGTGCACATATTGATGCTGTTTTATGGAAAACGCAAGCACACGAGTAAATAATTATCAGTGGTTACAATTTAAATGTATATTTGCGTATATACTGTACTGTATCCTGAAAGCCAAATTAGAAATGAGAAGATGATGAAAAGTTATATTTTTTTTAATATACTTTTAAAAAAAACTGATCACAAAATGTCCTAATCAGTTTGACTTTGTTGGTACCTAGAGTGGCACATATCCTGAAGAAGTCCTATCAGGTTTATTTGGATTTAAAACCAAAATAATAATAATAATAATATATTACATTTATATAGCATTTTTCACTACTACAGCATTTTCATAGACATACTTTAAAAAAGAAGTAAGCGCTTTATTTTTTTTTTTTTAATTAGTGGATGAGTAAGGACATAGTAAAAAAAAAAGTGATATAGAAGACTTCTTCAATCTTTAAATAAACTATGGACAGTTTTGTAATTCCAGTGTTAATTTACAAAGAAGACGGGGCACGCGTTCTACAGATAGACCAAGTTTTGGAAATAAGTGTCTCCTCTCTAGAAGGGATTAAGAGAAAACACTCGATATGAAAACGTTATAAAGACTGTCTAATAGACTTATTAACAAACTGTGCACAATTGTAACTGCCTGGTGTTCATTTTTTAATGGACCAAACAGATAAGGAATGCCACAGGTGCTAAAGTTTTTAAATACATTTGATGAGTTTTAATCTCCCATGAAAAACGGCAGAGAACTCCTATGTGTTTTATAGGGTAATTGCACCTGCTGTGAAAATGAGAATCTTTCCAATGTACAGGAGGTGAAAGGGTGGGGGATAGGAAATTTATTTATTTATTTATTAAAAACTACTGTATATTTATTCCAATAGTTTTGATTGGCTCCATGGCGGAGGTGAAATTGAGTTCAACAAAAACCTTTCCTGGATTTTTCCCCCTTTATTCCTTGGAAAACCACCTTGGGAAATGTTTAAGAGCAAGCTGTCACTTATAGATGAAAAATGGATTGCTCATTTATTTTAACGAGCCACATTTTACCAAAGTTTACTGTCCGCCTCAATCACAGAGCACCCAGTAAAATGTCAATAGCGTTTAATTTACCTGCAGCCTTAGAACGCAGACATCAGGACATCGCGCGTGCATGTTTATTAACAGATATGACAGCATTTTGCACGGAGCGCGTTAAAAAAAAATTGATTAAGATCAGCGATTTTCAACGGGTTCACATGTTTGCCGTAAGATTTTTTAAAGCAAAACTAAATTTAAAAAATTCTTTGAAGAAATTTGACACAAAAAAAAGTCTACGACGCAGATTCTATACCATTTTATAGGAATTTTAATCATTATTTTAATAATATACATACACTATGTGTGGGCTATAAAGCAATACATGATAATTTCGCATTTTTAACCAGTTGACATCTCTCAACTTTTAAAAAGTTGAATATAATTAATTTATATGAACTTTACTTCAATAATATACACATTTGTTTGCATTGGTGTGAAATTTGCGTAATTATTTCAAGAACTGTGGTATTGTCCTTATTCATACCCCACCAAGAATGGCTGAATTTGATCAATGATTCACACGTTAATAATAATAATAATAATAATAATAATAAAAATTTAAAAATAAAAATACTATAAATTTTTATTAATTCCCCTTATTTCTTACTACTCAAAGCAATTTGTAAAATAAATAAGTAAAAATAAAATAACAGAAAGAAGGGCCCCCGGACACAAAACCAGGGTCATTTAACCATAAAACAATCTACCACCACCTCTTCCCTTTTAGATACGCTGCATTATAATTTTGAGCACTACGGTAAGTAAAACTATTTTTGTAAGTCAATCAAAAATGCTTAAGCTTTAAAAAGATCGCCCTATCAAATAAGAGACTCTTTTCAACCTTTTTTGAAGTGAATCATCTTTAAATTAAATGCTGCCAATAAGGAATAATAGAAATCACCGCCTGTTTTAACTTTGACGAACTAAAATTTTTTGGGTGAAAAATGACTGGTCTCGTACAGATACATTAATCGGCAGTATGCACCCACGATGTGTGAGTTGAGATTTTTGTTTTGTAATGCTGGAGTTTGGTTTTTTCAGTTTTACAATAAAACAGACCTCAGTTATTTGTGAAGAGGAATATTCTGGGTCAATCTGTCCTGATCACTGATAAACATTAGAAAACAGTGCTATTCCAGTGTTTTCCTCCATAACATCCTTTCAGCAAACAGGACTAAGTTCCTTGCTGAACCAGATCGCCTTTAATGAAATCGCTAACACGGAATAACAGAAATCACCGGGGCTCGTCAATGATAAATCAGCGCTGTGAGCTGAAAAAATGGAGGTACTGGTTTTGGTTCAAGCTTCCCGGGAACTCAGCTTTGAGAAGAATCTGTTTAGGGTGAAAAATAACGCCTGACAGATACGCTTAATCAGTAGGACGGCACCCACGATTTGTGAGTGTGGGGTGTGTGAGCGTACGTTTTTTGTGTGTGTTTTAAGTTTTACATAAAAAGAAAACATCAGTTATTTGATCGGAATATTCTGGTATTGATCCGATGAACATTAAAGAAACAGAGCAAATCCAGTGTTTTCCATAAATTCTTTTCAGCAAAGGACTAAGTTCTTTGGGTAAGAGATCGCCTTTAATGAAATGCCTGCCACACGAATAACAGATGTCACCAGGCGGCCCACCAATGATAAACCAAGGCCCGAGGAGGTGAAAAATGGGACGACGTTTTGGATTAAGCTTCTAGTAACTCTGCTTTTGAGAAGAATCTGTCATGGAGGGAGAGGAGCGAGGAGGCGGTACAATGAGCCAAGCGGATTTGAGCGAGCAAGAGGCGGATTGCGCGAAAATGTTTTAAATAATGAAAGGAAAAAAGTGCTTTTAATCGAGGGCCCCAACAAATAGGTTACTAAACAAAAACGGACAAACAAGCCGATGTGCTTGTATAAAATGTTCACAATAATTAAACAGTGTTGGGAAGAATGATGAAGTAAAAGGAGATGCTAAATTGACCCCTAAGCCTGCCCATAAATCTAAACCAATGTTTTATATCTGAACCGATCATCTGAACCAATATATATATCAAACGATGATCTGAACCGATGTATATATCTAAACCAATCTATTTTTAACCAATATATATATTTAAAAATGTATATCAACAATATATATATTCCAACCAATGGTTTTATTTGAACGGATGTATTCAAACCAATGTATAAATCTGAACGGATGTATCTCAACCAATGTATATATATCAGAACGGATCTATGCAAACCAATTTATATATATTTCAACCAATGTATCTAAACCAATGTATATATCTGAACGGATGTATTCAAACCGATGTATATATTCAAACCAATGTATCTGAACCGATATAAATATCTGAACCAATGTATATATTTACAAACCAATATTTTTTTTCTGAACGGCCCTCAAAATTATATATATATATATATATATATATATATATATAAAACAGTGGAACCTTGGTTTCGAGTAACTTGTTTACGAAGTGTTTTGCAAGACGAGCCAAAATTTTAATAAATTTTGACTTGATAAATGAGCGAGGTCTTGTAATGCGAGTAGTATGGATATACTTTGTCTGCTGAGCGCCATGTGATCACAACTGAGCTGATGGTTCTTCTCTCTCTCAGATAGCGTGTATGTGTGTGTCTAACTCTCACACAAAACACACACCAAGGACAATTTAGAATCAGCAATGCACCTAACTACATGTCTATGGACTGTGGGAGGAAACCCACGGACACAGGAAGAACATGCAACTCAGCAGGGAGGACCCAGGAAGCTAACCTGGGTCTCCTAACTGTGAGTCAGCAGCGCTACCACTGCACCACCCGTGCGCTCCATGTTGTTAGATTTTCAGATTATTATTCCGTTTTGAATTATAAACTAAAAATATCAAGAACTCACGTCCATGCAGATGAGACTTTGTGCCAAGAGATTTAACCATGCCCTGGGCCTGAAATAAAAGACAAAGAGTATAACAGCTGCTTTTCAGGCTTTTAAATGTTCAAAGTGCTATATGAGATGCAGATCAAGCGGCATGGCAGCAGCAAGCCAGCAGCTGACTGAGCAAAGAGGAGGTAAAAAAAAAAACTATATTTGTTTCCCTTTAAATCACCATTTAAGAGGGGCTTTGGAGGAGCCGCAGCGCCTCCTAGGGTGCATTCAGCCGACCCCTTCACAACGCTGAGCAGCAGAGACGCAAGTTGCTGGCACGGAGCTCAGGGCGGAGGAGTTGGTGAGAAAGCAGTAGGGGGGAACCCTAGTATATCTATAATGTGTCTACCAAGAAACAAGAAAAGTTTAAGGCTGAGATTTACTGCACTAATCTTCTCACTCAATTTATTGCAGACAGTTAAATACACATTGGTAGGAATTTGTGGTGTGCTAGCACAAACGAGGTTCAACCTCCCTAATTATGGCATGCTCCATTAAGGGCACGGATTGGCTTCAGTTAGGATCTGCTCTGGGGTCTTCCTCCCCCAACCACACCCCCCACCAAAGCTGTTTTTTGACTCATCATGTTCTGTTGTTTAGGAACATCAAGAGTTCAGACATCACATGTGCTATATAAATAAATGTTGTTGTTGTTGTTATTTGAAATCCCTTTTCTGTCTCCTGTAATAAATTTTGTTTTGTTGGTTATTCTGGAGTTTGTTTTTTTTTGTTTTTAGATTTGTTTGTTGTGTAAGTTTCAGTATTTCATGTTTGTCTTTAATTTATATATTTTTTTTATTTGACCATGGTTTTCTTGCTACATTTCTTTTGATACATTACTTGTGTTGCAATGTAATGCCAGGCTCTTTGCACTAGGTGTGGGTTTTGCTGGTTGGAAAGCTATATTAAAGGGAAAACTCCTTGAGCAGTAACAACTGGCATGAAAACCTCTGAACACTCTTCAGAAGGTTTTGTACTGCTGTTTTAGGTGTTTATGGGTGCAGATTTGCAACACTGGCATCTATTAGAAGCTGTGACCCCAAAGCCCCATTTAATCCAAGATGTGACTTTTATGTAAGAGGCAATCTTATAAAACCCTCTGTCTTTTGTTCTTCTTCTACTTTATGTATGTTAAAAAGATCCAGTCGCCAACAAACGTTACTTTTCTGTAACAGTTTTATTGAGATTAATAGTAGGCATATAACAAAGAAATACTATTCTCCAGCAGCACCATTGATTACCTTGCACCCGTTTTGTGCTTTATTTTCCATGGCAACCCTTACCAAATAAGTAAGTCATCCTATCACAAATATCTGTAAGACAGAAGGCATTCATAAATCTGACGTAAACAAAGCACTACTGTTACACGAATCTAATATTTGCATGGATTAAGGAAATATCCAGCAACTGGTGATAAAACATAATGTAATGGAAAAAAAAGGTGTTTCTGGAACAAAGCTTTGACCTGCGTTTGTGGTGAACAGCAAAGGCAGCATGAACCAATCAAAATAAAGCAGATGAATACTGATAATTGGTACATAATTTAACTTTAGGTTATTTACAGATACTGAACATGGTGTTAAGTAAACAATTCAACACTGCATAAGAGGATACTAAAACTTTAAAGAATAACAACTTTAGAAAACAATTATCAGTATATAATCAAATATTCGAGGTCTCTAATAAAGCATGTGTTATTTATAATGTCATGGAAATAATGGAACTAAATAAAAATTTACATGAGTACATAGCAATATAAATGTAAACAGTGGTGTATCCACATGTTCTCTAAATGAAAATAACCTCTGAAAAAATGTATTTATTTTCTTTGTTCTGAGATTTTTTGAGTAAGGAAGACAAAGGTTTTGAGGTAAAGTTGTTAAACTTACATAAGTATGGTAATGCCCGGTGAATTTCACCATACACAGTACATGTGATAATAAACCCTAGAAACCGATTTATCTTTCATGTAACCACGGTTCTGAATTATTTATAATGTATTTTTTTTTACTTAAAAACTGTATCATTAAAAGGCAGTTTGAAAGAGAATAGAACACTGAATGTGGAATGCTTAAAAGGACCATGGAAAACTTAAAGAATGTTCAGCACTCTTAAAACATAAATATATGTGAACTATAGAAGGAAGATGTTTTGAATACACATTAATTTAGACTAAGAAAAGCACAGTTCACTCAGACATTGCTAGACAATGAAACATTAAAATTAAGGCCAGAGTGGTGATTTCCAAAGATGCATCCAACAAGAGAATAAAGCTGTTATCGGAAGCATATGAAGAGGAGATCATGAAATCATTAAGACATCAGTGTGGGGAGCACAAGATTATTCAGTTTACAGACATGGATTTCGACTTAGAATGAAAACAATTAGCTAGAGTTGTTGGAAATGATCCAGAATACAAGTGGGGGAAACAGGCAGCAACACAATAAAACAAATGAATAGTCTTGTAGATGATGAAAGTGCAGATATAGCTTAGATGCATTGTTTGAGGATAAAGACTTATTACAGAAGCTTTAAAGTGAAGGGTATAAGGAGTGTGACTTCAAGGGCAAATGTTTTCAAGCAATATTAAAGAGAGGGAAATATATAGGACTACATACAAACAGCCTACATAAAGAAAATTGTAACACGTAAGATCCTCGAACCTTGCTTTTGGGTATTTTTGGGTTGAAGAGTATGTAGCTCTGAAATGTACATTACCTGTGAGAAAAAGCAAATTCTAAACATGAAAATGAATTGATCGTTTTGAGAATTAGGTATAAATCTCTCGCTCATTGGTTATGACACTAATTTAAAAGTTATCTGTTTTATGAGTGACAGCTGGCTGGTCTTTTGGCACCCAAACTTTCTGGTTAAATGTGTACTTTGGGTACTAGATGACAAGAGAATTTATTACTGCATTAACAGTTTGATACCAGCATAACAACACACTTTATATAATGAACAGAACAACACAATAACTTAGGTCAGTGATTTCTAAACATTTTTCTATGGCAACTAAAAAGAATAATAAACATAGCTAGATTTTAGAACAAAAAACCATGTTTACATTTCCAGACAATTTTTAATGAAAGTTTGACTCCGATATGACTGGTGAGTTCAAATTTCTTTGATGTTAGGTCAAATGTGAGACAAAATAACTCATATTTCTTCATCATGCATTTCCAGATATTCTACATTTTAATATACATTGTGAACTTTGACCCGACACAGACAGACGGACATCGTTGGCTCCACCACACACTGTTTATTTACAATAAATAATTACAAAAAGTCACGTGCACTCACCCAATGCCTCCAGCACCGATTCCCCCAAGTCCAGGCCACACAGTCCTGTGCCTCTTTCCCTGGCCGCCTCCAGTCCCACTCCAGCTCCGGCCCTTCCACCCGACTTCCACTAATGACTGAGGGAGGCGGCCCCTTTATAGGAACCTGATGGCTCCAGCTGCTTCCCCGCAATCTCCTGTGGACACACCCCGTGGCGGAAGTGCCGGCTCGCACTGTCGCTTTCCCGGCACTTCCTGGTGTGGCGGAAGTGCCGGCCCCGGATAATAAGGCACGGGGGCGGCGCCTGGCAGTGGCCACGGGTCCCTACAGGGCTAATCTTCCAAGCCTTTACCCGAGGCCCCAACATAACCAGGAGGGACCCCTCGGTCTGGAGGAGGCACAAGCCCTCCTCTCATCCTCCTGGCGCCCCAGCCAGGCTCCTGCCCCAGCCGGGACCACAACATACATTCCCACAATACCACATTTTGATGTTCCTTTTTTAAAGGCTTTAAAGTCAGTAATTTTTAAAGCCATTAGTTCCACCAACGGTCATTTAACTACCTCAATCAAAATGCACTTAATGTGAGTGTAGTGTAGTACAGTGTAGTCCGCTGCTTCTAAAACAAAGATGTAATGAAAAATTACTACTGCATGTATTCCATTTTACTGTAAATAGAAAGGTGGAAAAGAGAAAATACTTTAGTTTAGTGTTATACATTTGTTATTCATTCACCGTCACCAGTCATAATCATGTCATGCAAAAAATGTTAATAATAAGAGATATAACATAGAACAAACAGTACAATTGTACATGCAACACCAGCATATTTAGGCTACATTCATTATTTTCTAGATTTTGAATGATTTCACATCCCTAATGCAGATTTGATTTTCTGTATTGAAAGTCAAAACTGAAATTCAAAATTAAAAACAAATTTCAACGTTAGGTGGAATGGTGGCTCTGAGGCTAGGGATAGGGATCTGCACTGGCAATTGAAGGTTGCCGGTTTGAACCGTGAAATGCCAATAGGGATTCTTGCCTGTTGGGCCCTTGAGCAAGGTCCTTAACCCCAATTGCTGAGCGCTTTGAGTAGTGAAAAAGCGCCTATATAAATGCAAAGAATTATTATTATTATTAACGTTACCTTTGGTACACCCCAAGTTGTTCATTCATTGTCAAATACCAATTATTGTATTAACAGTGTTATAAATATGAATTTATTCATTCATTTTTCACCCCAATTACAATGCCATTACAATTCTGCAAATGATTACATAGTAGCAGTTTCTGGGGCAAGGCATGAACCAACTCAAAACTGGATAGTGGTCTTTGCACACTTATGGCTCCTCACACTTGCACATACTGTGCCAATTTAGAATTACCAAGCAATATAACTTGAAAATCTTTGGAATGTTGAGGAAACTGGGGTATCCAAAGAAACCTTGCATAGAACGAGGAGAACACTGTAGTAAGTATACACAGTAAGTTTAGTTTGTCACTGTGCTCTGTGCAAAATATTTTATAAATCCACTTTTCTTTCTACTCATATGTACAGCTAACACAAGGCCAGATTTGAGAGATGACACATGAGATATATAAGAACTAGCAGGCAAGCATTAGAAGACAAGACAGGGACAACTGCAAAATGGGCATTTCTTTTGTCAAAGTCAGCATGAAACTGTGTCCTCTGTGCCTTGTTTGGGAATGGCATGATTCACCAAAGTGGGAGCCTGACATCAAGGAAGAGTATAAAACCTGGAACATTGCCCGGCACACCTTTGAAGTTGACGGACAGATGGGAGATAATGTCATCCGATCCATAAAATCCTTCCAATTAATCATATTCAATGTTGGGGTGCTCAGACTTATCCTAGTAACAGCAAACTTGATATGGGGCCAGTTCAGTGCTTTCAAAGACATATGCACATTTCATTTATATCCACTGAGGCAGAATGTTTTGTGTTGCCTCTCTGTTAACTCAGGAACCAGCATCAAGATGATAACACAGTTCTTGGTATAGCTGTCTGTAGGGTGAGTTTGTAATTGGGAGAATTACTGTGGTTGAGTATTGTGGGCTTCTTATGTGGAGTGGTGGAGCAGCCAGTAGCTGTGAGGTGATGAAACAGCTACACTTGTGTTAAATACAGGGTTTATGCTCTGGCTTGTGTATTTTATTTTTTATTATTGTGTTTTAAGTATTTTTCATTTTAATCCTGTAGGGTTTATTTATTGTTTATTATTAATGTGCAGTATCTTTAAATGTTCCACTATCCTTTGAGTTTTGTGGATGGAACACCAGGAGGCATGACCACACTGTGTAGTCTTATTTTGGATTCTCCTCTGCTTTTATATTGAAGGCAGAGAGACAGTCCCAAAGTGGCTTATTGAATTTGTTAGAGTTTATTGTGAGAGCTGCTTCCCTTTAATTTTGCTAGTGTTTTAATCTTTCACGCTCTCTTCTTTGATAGCAAATTGGGATTTATTCACCTGAATTTTTTTTTTAGAAAGTCATTTTGGTTCCTTTTTCTTGTATTCTTCTTTTATAAAAATTGTGGTTGAGACCTGTCTCATATAGCACAGGACATACAATTTCTCTACTAGAGGACATTTTGGTCAATTTTGAAACATTTAAAGTTTTTTATTTATTTTTTACTTTCGCCAGGGCCCATTTTAGGCCTTTGCAACCAAAATCTACCTGTGGTATAGGATATTTGTCTGGGGTTAGCCAACCAGGCCAGGCTAATGAAGGTCCTGGCTCTACATTGTAGGAGTTTTAGGAGGCCCCATACCCTGCTTCACCATGTCTGTGTCTCCATACACAGCACAACCTTCTCTCCGAACCCCTACTCCTATATAAATCACAACTCACCTGGACAGTTGTTAATGGTATTGGTATCTTCTGGTGTCTCACTAGCATCCAAATTGTCAGGATCATCCATCCATTTTCTTTTCTACTTTGCACCTAGTTTTTAGACATTCCTTTCAGAAGACCCTTTATGCAACATTTGTATCCCTCAACTTTTTGCTTCATCCTTTCTTTTCTCAATCCAACTTTTGAATTTTTAATTTTTTTCTAGTATTTTACCCTAAGCACGTTTATCAACTTTTGAAGTTTTCCTCTATCATTCTTTATGGATTGTGCTTCTGAAACCCACTGAACACTGTCATCATTCTGAATTGCAATAAGTGGTTGTTTCTCTGTGATCAGTGCTTTGTGATTCTTTTCAGGGAAACCCAAAACCAATGCACATAATTAAATGAGTTTACAAATAACAGTAAGAGAGCAAACCTTTACTGAGTTTGTGTCTTTTGTATGATGATGCAGGCAATAGCAATCAGTAATCACAGTGTCATTATAACCTTCTAGAAGGTGTCTACAACAGAAATTTTGTCATAGTTTGTCCATTTCCCATGAGATATAGAGGCAAAAGTGAAGAGAAATCATAAGGGAAAGGATTAGGTGTGTCTAAAAGGACACTGCTCACTGAACTAAACAGTGGTCTAAGGAATCTGACTGGCCTTGAATGACTGGACAGTGTGAAATTGTGGAATAGTTCACTTCAGCATTAAAGCAGGAAGGAATCTCAAGGTCTGATCTAAAATGGATCTATGGAAATGAAAATTAGATCATATTCAGAGATTGAAGCACAGGCTGCTTTGCTGCCAAACATAAAATAAGCAAAAGAATTGGTTTAAATTAGCGAATCTTGGAAGAAACTAATGTCTGGTATACTTAATCTGGTTAAAATCAATTAACCTATTTATTCTTTTGCTAAGACTTCAACAAAGGTATCCTATATATTCTGGAAATTTTATCCAAGATCTCTGGTTGGTGAGTTATGCTAATTATGTCCAATATTGTTATCTACAATTGGCTCCACAATGGAAGAAATCAAGCCATAGCACTCTGCCCACAAAAGAACTGACGCACAACAGAAGAAGACTCAACTGGGGAAATAAG
>NW_024377254.1:0-41584 GCF_016835505.1 Polypterus senegalus
TTCCACTTATTTTAAAACAGTCCCCCTTTTTTCCCGTACATTTGGATGAAAAGCACCGGGGTTGAGGCCCCACCCCTCAAGTATTTAAAAAAGTAATATAAAATTTTTTGAATAAAACAGAAATTTCTTTCTTCTTTTTTTGGAACAACTGCCCCTTTTAAGTTCTCTGATTACATTTCGAAATATAATTATTTATAATTTTATCTTGTCAGGCTTTCAAGATGACAGCAAAATTAACCCATTAGAATTTTTCAAATTTTCCCTTCTCTGCTTACTGAACAAAAGATTTTTTATGTTCTTTGTCAGGTTTAAAAAAAAAATTTTTTTGCTGAAAAATTGTTTTGAGTTTAAATGAAACTATTAAGCTGTTTAAAAAAGTATGAAATTTGGGTCATTTGAGTAAAATGGGTTCAACCCTCGACCCTGCCCCCAATGTGGGTGGTTTTTGGAAAAATTTTGTGCTTAAGACTTGTACCTTAAATAATCAAAGTACAAAGTTTTTTTCCCATTTCCTTTGTTTGATTTTATAAAAACTTAAAAAATTTAATTTGTTGTTTTTAAATCAGGATATTTATTAAATAGAAAATTTTTATGTTGTTTTTTGAACCTTGATTTTAAGATTAATCATCATGATTTTCCCTTCCACTTTTCAGGTGTTGTTTTATTTGTTGGATATACAAACCCACACTAGTGGGTCTGATAGAAAAGAAGCCATTTTCCCTTTTTTGCATTGAGTAGTTTTTTGTTTTAATTTATTATTAGGATAGAATCAAATTTAACAAAACGCCGTCAAAAAATTAAATTTTTTTCCTTTTAGCCTTGTGTCTTCAGACCAGTGTTTTTTACTATTTATTTTTTTATTTATTTGTCTATTTTTTTATTTATTAAAAAGGGGCTCCCCCAGATTTATCCCCTTGGCAAAAAAAAGGTCATCCATCTATTATGGAAAAATAAAAACATCAAAAAAATGCAATATGTCCTTACGTTCTTCCATGAGGAAAGAAGGAAAAAAAAAACAATTAAAAATGACTAATCCTGCCTTTTTTAGTGGGTTTAAAAAGGGGGGATGAACCAGCAGCTCACCATGTAATATACCAACACTATATCCCGCTCCCCCTGATTTTAAACCACCAACTACCCTCAATGTATTTATCCCAACCCCCAAAGGGGTTTATGAAATGACAGGTAGCCCCAAATGTTTCCCCCGGGGTTTCCCTTTCCCTTTTTTTAACTTTTTTTAATTTAAAAAAGGCCTATCACCATATACAGTGGGATGAAAAAAAGTTTGGGCACCCTTTTAGTAAATTTTTTCCCGTAAAACATGGTTTTACGATAAAAATTCGTTAAATATATCAAAAGGGAGACAAAAACAAAGTGATATTTGAAAGGGAATAAGTTTTTTTTTCCCAGAAAGTGTCTTTTTCAAACAAAATCAGGCAGGTGCAAAAATTTTGGGACGTTGTCTTTTTTTTGATTCCAAAATTTTAAAACAAATTTTTGGGAACTAAAAGGGGGAAAAACTCGTGACCCCTGACCCTTTCCCAAAGGTAATCCTATAAGAAAAAAGAATATTTTGGGGGGTCAATTGTGTTTCCCCCCCTTAATTTTTCTAAAGAGTGGGCAACATGGGGTCAAAAAACAACTCTCAAATGACCAAGCAAAATTTCACCATCATGGTTTGGGGAGGATAAAAAAGCGCCCCAAAATTTAAGCGTTCTTTTCCCAGTTAGAAACATATTGAGGAAAGGGAAGACCACCGCTCAGTTCAATTTAAAGGTTTCGGGTAAGCCAAAAAAGATTTGGATAGAAAAAGCGCGAATGGTAGAACAGTCAGAGTCAACCCACAGACCAGCAAAAAGACCTACAACATCATCTTGCAGGATGGAGTTGTATGTCAAAAGGGGACTTTCACAAGGAGATGTTATGCAAGAGTGATGCAGAGGATCCTTTTCTCCATCACACAAAAAGAGCCGCTTGAGGGCTCAAGACATTTGGACAAGCCGTTTTTTTGGGAAAAAAAGGGGTTGACTGATGAAACTAAAAATGATTTTTTGGGACAAAAGGGCTTTTGATGGAGAAAAAAACACAGCATTCCCAAAAAAAACCTTCTACCGTTTTGGTGGTGGGTTTCCCTCATGCAACTGTGTGGAGTAGGGACTGGGGTTTTGTCAAAGTTTGGGGGGCGCATGGATTCCACTGTATCAGAGACTGAAGACAAATGTCCCGGAATCAGTGACAAAGTTAAAACCGGCTGGATCTTTCAACAAGACAACGACCAAACACGTCCCCAAAAACCACTAAGGGGTTTATGCAGAGGAAAAGTACAACATTCTGGGAATGCCATCCCCGTCCCCCGACCGGAATATAATTTAAAATCTGTGGGGGGGAAAAAAAGCTGTCTATGCTCGAATAAAACCTGGGGAAAGAACTAGAGATGTTTTGAAAGAGGAATGTCCAAAATACCTAAACCCTCCAGACTCTCATTGAAACCTACAGGAAGCGTTAGAGGTGAATTTTGCAAAATGGATCTACTAAAATTGATTTCATTTCTTTTTGTGGGTTTGCCCAAATTTAGCACCGCCTGTTTTTTTTGGAAAATTTTACATTTTCTGTAAACCCAAAAACTTTTTCATTTCTCAAATATCCTGTTTTCTCCATATGATATATTTAACTGACATTTTTTATGAAAACCCAACATTTATACGGAAAATAATGACTATTAACAAGTTTTTCCCCAAACTTTGCATCCCATTAGCTTATCCATGATGTTATATATTAATATATTGATCTGAGAATTCTTCCAGCTTTCAGGACTTTTCCTCACTTTCTGCCCTTGGGCAAGTTTTTAGGATGACATTTAAAAATAGATACATTGATTTCAGAGTTTTTAAACACTTCAGGCCTTTTGAACATTTTAATTTTGGGTCTTTTTTGTAAGTTCTCTTTATTCATGCTTCAGCTATTTCACCCAAACCTTTTCAAGATTTAAAAATGAAAAACTAGATTTACCACAAGTATACCATTTAAGTTTAATTATACATTTTAATACAACTACATAGTTTTTAAAAAAGTAAAGTTAATTAAAATTTAAAATGCCCCCTTTGTTTATCATCAATGTTTATGAGATGTTAAAAACACAGCCATGCAGTAAAAAAAATGTAAATTGGGTGATTTTTTGGAAAAATTTTTGTGGGGAAATTTTGGGGTCTTGTAAAATTTATGTCAATCTCTCCCAAAACTGTCAAAGAGAGTGAAAATTTTTTTTTAACAATATATGACTAAAAATTTTCATTTTACAATGCTTTTATATGACTTTTTTCCATGTTTTTTTTAAAAATTTCAATACGCATGTTAATTGTATCAAATTACTTTCTTGGGTTTCCCTTTATGGTAGTTTTTCCCCAGGTGTTCATTCTCCCCAAGGGGGGGGGTTTAAACATAAATTGTTCCCTTAACAATCATTGATTTCTAAAAAAACATTGGAGAATATTTTAATTCCTTAAAAAAAAAGTAGTAGTAGGAAAGATATTCAGATCACTAGCATCTTTGCAATATCAAAAAGGAAAAAGAGGAGCAGTTAAAGCTTAAAATGAATATTTTTTTCCATTGTTTTAGTCTTTTTTTAAAATTTTAAAAACCAAAAACATAGACCCAAATTACGTTTTTTAGAGTTCTATTAAATTTAAGATTTCTCGGGTTACTTCTCTATTCAATTCACCCCTTTTTACATTTTTCGGGTTGAGAAATTTTACCCGTCCAGTTTTAAATGGGTCATGGAAAAAATCAATTTTGATTTTGGCTTTTCACGGGGAAACACCAAGGATAACCAAGGGACCGTTGAATTAACTTTAAAGTTCCCCATACCTATCCATTGGATGAAATTTTGGGAAACCCCAAAATTTTTGTCCAAGAAATGTATTAAAGGGATTCTCTGCTTGTTGGTCAAGGATTAAAACCACTAGAAATGCCTGGAAAAAAAAAAGAAATATTACAGGGGGAAGAAATTAAAAAAATTTCCCCAAAACCAACACGAATTTTGAAACTTGCTGTGTTTAAAAACGTTTTTTTAAAAATGGAATTGTTTTTGAATTTATTACTTCTTTTTAATAACTTGAGATAAAAGTTTGTAAAAGTCAATGCCATTTTTTTTAGTGGATATCATTGGTTGTTTTTGATAATCTACATTCTAAAATTTATTTATTTGTAAATTTTAAATATTAGAAACCCCCTTTTTCTATTTTATTAAATTTGCAGTCATTTCCAAAGGGTCCAACTTAATACAGGCTAAAAAAATTTTTTGATTTTTTCTACCTATAAATACCTATAAAAAATAAATACGAGACAACTAAAAAAAGTTGCTATTTTCATGGGCCCTTTTGGCCTTTTAACCTCCAGAACAAAAAAAAAACTGAGAGTTTTAATTATAGGCAATAACAAAAAAAAACTATTTTAAGTGTTTATATTGATCACAAAAATTGGTTGTTGTTGAAATAAAAAGATGTTTACATTTGCTATTCTCTTTTCAGTTGAAAATAAAAATTGTTTTTTTATTCTTTTTATATGAAAAAATGGTCATTTCAGTTTTCATCTAGGGAAAAATAAGAGAAAATGAATTTGTTGAGTAAAGTAATAAATTCTTTTAGATGGCGGGAAGGGGGGGGAAACATTTTTGGGAATCTCCGGGAGCACTTTTTAAAAAAAAGAGGGGGTTACCACCATCATTTTTCTCGTATGACTATTGTGACATTATGACTTTGTAAATTCCATGTTCTGTAACATTTCAATATCATTACTGAACTATTAAGATAATTATTATTATTTTCTGTAAATTTTTGTAGCTCAAAATTAGTTATATATCCGTTACATTAATTTTACAGTAAGTTTACAAGGGTGAATGAATGAATTTTTTATCTTGCTTTTTAAAACAAACAAAAAATTAACTCAAGACATGTCAATTTTTTCGCTGTTCATTTTAAGAATTTTAATTTTAAGGGGCAAAAAAAGTAGACTTAAGGGGTATTTTCATAGACAAGTAGTTCTCTGATTTAAAATTTAAAATGTTTTCTTTTTGGGAAATGATTTTGTTTTAAAGATAAATTGGGGAAATTTTTTTCATTCCTTTTTAAAAATATCAGAAACAAATACATCAAATCAAAACAAATACCTTTTTTGTAATTCGGGGATACAGAAATTTTGGGGGGGAAAAAATACTGGGTTTTGTCTCAACTTTTAGTACAAAAAAATAAAGGAAAAAAAAAATAAGATAAAAAATTTAAAGATGTAAGAAATTTTTTAAAAAAAATTATCATTTGAAAAAGGTTTAGGCATCAAATATTAAGTGATTTTATTAATACATTTTCTTTTCAAAAATATAGATAAACAATCAAATATACCCCATATAACCAAAAGTTTTAAATTTTTCAAAAATTAATTTAATTTAAATTTGAGCTTTTTTCCAGACAAGTTTTTTAATAATTGGCCTAGAAATGCCCCCAATAAATGGGTTAGGAATATGGATGGATGGAAGGGTGGATTTGGGGAAAAATTAGTATCGCTTACAAAACTTCTGCTCCCAGTTAGATAAATATGAACATTATAGAAGGTTGAAGTTTTTTTATGGGGATGGAACCTGCCTCTAAAAAGATTGTTTTATTAAGAGTTTGGTGCAATTTTTTCTATTTTTGAACTTTAAAACTTTTTTAAATTAAAATTTGAATCTTTTTTAAAAAGTAATAGTAGATCTTAGGGAGGGCAGCGTTTCATCCTTTATAGGTTTTCGACCATTGATTGTTAAAAAAATTTTAATTTTCAACTTGGGAATAAGATTTAAAATGGAAAGCAGCATGGGGAAAAAGAAATTTTTTAAAAAATAAACTAGGGGGGTTTTAAAATATAAATAATTTGAAATTTTCTAAAACAAATTATTAGCATCATGAGATTGTTAACCCCACGTGCGAAAAAGCTTTTGGGATGCATGCTGATCTGAGACAGAAATTTTGCCCCCCTTTTCGTTGTCTATATCCCCCAAAACTGGAAAGATTAAAGACCTATGACCACCAAAGAAATTTTAAGCAGTTATGTACCCAGACTTGAAGTGACTCATTATTATAATTTGTGTCCTTACAGAGATATTCTTCAATAAAACTCTTTTAAAATATGTTTACCACTTTTGTCCTTATTGGTTTTACTGAGAAATTAATTTCCGGGCAATGTGAGTGTTCCCCCCCGGGGTCTGGGTTCCTCCGGCACTCGGTTTTCCCCTCCCAAATAAAAAAAAAAGACTGCAGGTTAGGTGGATTGGGATTCAAAATTTGGGCCCCCGTGTTGTTTTGGTGTGTCGGGTGTTTTGTGTTCCGGGGTTTACCCTGGGGGTTGGCCCTCCTTTGTGCCCTTGTTGGCTGGGGCCCCAGCCCCTGTGACCCTGTATTATTCAGGGGTTGAAAATGGATGGATGGATGGATGAAAAAGTAAGGTAAAATTGTTTTAGTCAATTATTGTCTCAGCACTTATTTTGGGTTTGATTTCCCATAGTCAACATGGTTTGCAGCTGAGAAAAAATTTCAATTGTCCTGGGTGTAGCGTTTGGAAGCAATAAAAGAACCGGGTTTAAAACCACTATTTGGGTTGATACCAAAAAAATAATCACATTTTGTTAAAAAAAAATTTTTAAGGGGTGTTTTTCAACAGTCCCCAAAAAAATTGGAGGTTAATCAAAAAAATCACCAGAATGTTGGAAAGGAATGAAATTTTTATAAAACAATTAAAACAGGCTTTTTTTGTTTCAGTCAAAATAGAAAAAAAGCATTAAATTGATCTGGAAGGGAAAATTAAGATAAATTTTAGAATATCTTTTTGTCTTAAACATCGTAGTCACTGTGTAAATTGTTACAGATGCTACTTTTTTTTATAGTTCATAGTTTGATCATTTTATCTGCATTTGTATGTTTCCATATCCTTTTTAAATTTTTGGGTCCCTTGTTTAAATTCCCCCACATTTTCTTATTAAAGTTAAAAGTTTTTGGCCCCAGATGTCCACACATTTTTGATTAATCCCATTTCATTTTTTTTATACCCCCCAGATCTAATAAGAGTCAAAAACATGTCTAGATGTGTGCATTATAGAAGCCATTTGAGAAACCCAATTTAAGGTGCACTGATTGTTGGTGCATTAGTCATAATACTGTGAAGAGTAGTCTGAAGGCATAATGTTAATGTTGTAAATGTACCCTAAATATTAGCAATGAAGATGTTTTGAGAAAATTTTGAATCAAATATGTTGAATATAGCTGAAGTGTAAGTCAACCTCGGATGGAAAATGCCAGGACATGCATCTAAGAAATTCCAGGAGATGTTCCACATTTTGGACTTATGAAGGAGCTGTTCTGGTATTGATGGGGAACGAAAAGGTCTATGGTGAAAAGTGGCTTATAAGCTGAGGTATTGCTGACAGAAGGTGAATATGTGATCATGTGTCAGGATATTCATCTTCTTGAATGGGAAAAATCCATAACAAGACATTCATCAGACCTAACAGATAACTCACATATGAATATACCTACAGGATCGTAAATTATTAAGTCCCCATATCATCCAACTGATTTTCACAATCTCAATCACTGTCATTATTATCACAAGATTAATCTTGCAACAAATGCATTTGTTTCTGAAACATTTATAAACTGTTTACAAAGATGAAATGTTCAAGTAGCACTATTATCCCAAAAACAGTTGTAGCTAAAAATCTCCATGGCTATCCACTAGATGGCAAAAGCATTATAACAGAAAAACTGAGATGGCTGCAGTAAGGTACACCCGTAAGCTGGCTGTGTCTATAGTGGCTGTACTACCAGATATGAGTTATATCGTACGTCACGCCTAGGCAGAATTGGGAAATGGGATAAGACTTAACTTCTACCTTCCAATCAAAACACAGATACTTGTTATTTTGAATTAGATTAGCCTTCAGCAAAGCAATTAAAGCCTCCCAATTTTCAACTGGCCATGTTGATTGCCGTATTTTATTTCTGCCATGTTTGTGTCTACTGTGCTGTGCCGTCTGCTGGATAAATACCGTGCCTGGGTCAGTCATTCTCCAACCCGCTATATCCCAACACAGGGGGTCTGCTGGAGCCAGTCTCGCTTTTCGTGCCAGGGCGCAAGGCAGGAAATTCTAAATCCCAGGCAGGGCGCCAGCCCACCACAGGGCACACACACACCCACACACCTGGCACATTGACTAGGACAATTTAGATCGCCAATGCACCTAACCTGCATGTCTTTCACTTGTGGGAGAAAACCGCAGCACCGAGGAAATCCTACGCAGCATTACGAAGAGAATATTCAAACCTCCATGGAGGGGAGGACCCGGAAGCAAACCCGGTGTCTACTCTCTTAAGTAGGCAGCAGTACTCACTGCACCAACGTAAGCCAAATTCCAGGATACTATTGGTTTCATATTTATTTTATTTATTTTGCCGTTTGTTATTGTTGACGTCATTTATGTTTGTTTCATTATTATTTCCCTTCATTCTCGCGACACTTTGTTCTTATGACCCCTTTACTTAAACAAGAACAATAAAACTTTCTTTTACATTTTTTCAGTTTAGAAATAATACATAAAAAAGATGATTGGTGTGATATCGTAGTGGTTATAAAATAGCTAATTGATTACCTTGTATTAAGGAAAGTTAGTTGTTGAAGGTTTGAAGCATAAAACGTGGTCAGGCTTCGATTGTTATTTTACAAAGTTAAAATAAAACACACAGGAAGAACAATCACCTGTGAAGTAGTAAAATGATATATGGTTGAGTATTCCTAATCTGTTTGATTTTGACTATTTGTATATATCTTGGGATGGGGACCCAAGTCTAAACACACATGAAATTTATTTATGCTCTGTACTCTTATACAATTATATTTAATCATTTTCTTCTATTAAAATATTTTATTTTTGAAAGCATGTAAGTTGTCATCAGATGGCAAGAGATGACTGTATAAAACCATTTGAATTTGTAAAATCTTTCAAAAATGCTCCTATACAATGTCAGGTCTCTTTTAACTTTGCTCTACTAAGTTGTGAAAAATAAAAGTATGCTATTAGCACAAATATGTACATTATTTTATATATAAATTATTGCAATACAATTAAAAACACACATTTAAATGAGTAAACTATAATAATCAAAATATATACCATACCTTACCCCATTCAAAAACCTTTTTGATTGAAAATGTTAACGATATTTTTGTTTTATGCTTTTTTAGGTAGAAAATAAATACAAAACTTACCAAATGTTTCTTTGTATACTTTAAAAAGAAACCCTAAACTTTTCAGTCATTGAACATCTGTTTTATGAATGTATATATATATATATATATATATATATATATATATATATATATATATGAGCAAGGTTAAGTATATATTTAATTCCATGACATTAAAATTAAATAGTTCATTGTGGTTAAAGGTTTGTGTAATGCTTAGTAATGTAGCAACTGTGGAACTTCTAGACGAATTACACTCTAAGTAAATTTGAGATTAATTACTTTTAAATATACATTAATTCTTCATTAGATGCAAAAATCATCCTGTACAAATGCATTAAATCAACTAACAAGCTGCAAATTAAAATCCATAAGAACATTGATTCTGAAGATGTTGCAGAGAAATCACCAGACAGAAGCTTGAGTCATTCTTTAATGCAAATAAGATCAAGATTTTAATGTACTTCACAAACTTTGGCCCCAAACATATTTAACGGGGCCAATTATTTGAAATTAACCTGTTTCTTCTGTGTCTCAGTAGAGATTAGATATTTTGGTGGCAGTGGGAATTAATTTCAAGCTCTTTTAGACTGCTAAAATAGTATGAGGCAAGACCCTATGCACTTTATTTAAATCAATCGTACTTATCCTTTCCAAAGTCTAAATGGGCTTAAATATATTTGCAAAGACTTAAAGCTGCATTGATGTTCTCAAATATACAATTGTAGGTTTTGGCATTTAACGTAATACTGGCGCAAGGCCCTGAGTCAAACTGAGGTAAATGGACGAAAGCAAGATGAAGAACTGTCAAAAATGATCTTATTGTACAAAAGTTCAAAATTCTATAAAGTGGCATACAACATTGTATTTGGTTTGTTTTTGCCATGTAGGGTGTATAGGCGTGGACATATGGAGCTTCTGGCGCATTCTTGGGCTTTCCTCTGGGACAAACTGGCGCTCCTGCGGTGAGTTAGGCCACCTGGGTGATTCTAAACTGGCTCAGGATGGATAAGCTTTGTCTTGCTTCAGGATACGCTTTGTGCTTTTATCATCCTGAATTTCATTAAGTAAAATGAAAAGTTATGTAATGTTTATCTGTTTTAAAAATTGTTGACTTTATATCACTAATGTTTCTGCTGTTATTTATAATGATGCGTATTGGTTAACTAAAGATTATATTCAGGTTCTTTTCGTGCAAGATGTAAATCAATGATTACGACTGCTCGAAGAAGGCCCTGAGCTGCTCTCAAAGCTTGCATACTGTAATCTTTAGTTAGCTTAATAAAAGGTAAAGCTGGCCTTTTGCTTGGTTTCTTTTTTCTACATTCATAATGGCTAACACGGTACAAATAACCTAAAATTATTACATGATAGACATACTCAAACCCAACAAAAGCCCCTGGTATAATAAAGAGAGAAGCCAATTTGTTTGAAGGTGGTGCCAGCATTGTAAATACTATTTTAAACTCTTTTTAAACACTTTGCGCTAAGCACAACACATCTTTGAATTAAAAACTAGAGTACCTATTATATGTCACTCTAAATTTAAATCAATATCCATTATTTATAATGCAATGACTACCAATCAAAACCATTATCATTTTGTTGTGGTGACAACTATAAAACTGGTTATCCTGTACTGGATGCACCTACTTTCACAAAAAATTTTTGAAAAAAAAATTCTACTAATTGAAATTGCCGTATTTTTAATATATTATACTTTTGTACTAATATGTCTTGAAGCTCAGGGGACGAAAAATATATTTTGTGGCTCATGAAATAAAAATGTATTACGTTTTATCATCAAATTTTCAATGAGTATTAATTTTCTCAATTAAAATTTTACTATGTAAACATTTAATGTAATGTAACACATTTGGTCCTTAATTACAAAAATTTCAGTGTGTTTACAGTACATCTTTATCCCTCGAAAGTAAGAGAGCCATTGCATTTTCAGCTGAATTGACTCTCCATAACTGTGTGTTAGGAAATTACTTGATTGAAGGAACTTATGTAAGATTCTGGTATTTTTTCACCTTAGAAAGGCATCATATTTCAAAAAACACTACTTAATTCTTAACTACTCAGTGAGTTTTAATTCTATTGTATCTGATATCAGGGGCTATCAGAGAAGAAAGGTCTTAGTGTATGTGTACCACTGTTCAGTATAAACCATTGAAAATGCATGGAAAATGTAATGCCTCCCATCAGTTCTATTCTCTATAGCACCCTTCTATAATATGCACCTTTATCTAACATGGGAAGTAAGACATAAGTGTAATGTGTGCAGTTCAAAGACATATAGTTTTAGTTTTAACACTTTTAAATATACCACTGGTTGACCTGCTATCAGTTAATCTAAGAGCAGTTGTTGACAGGCTGTAAATCTGCTGCTTCAGAAAATCTTAAGCAGCCTGGCTGAAACTTGAACCCTTGCATGCTCTACTGAAACATACCTTACAAAATTAACTGTATTCTGAGTAGCAACATGTATACTATAGGTTTCAACTGACTTAATATTCTTTCAGCTGCTCCTGCCAGGAGGTCGCCAAAGCAGATAATCTGTTTCTAATATCTTCCCAAGGTTCCTCTGCATCTTGCTCTGTCACACCCTCCACCTGCATGTTCTTCTCAAATTAAGACATCTATAAAACCTAGTCTGCCATTATCCTCTTTTCCCTTTGCCTGAAGTTTCCATGCCTAGCATCCTTCTCCCAAATATACCCAGCATCTCCTCATTTACATGTCTCCAAACCAACATACCCCTCTTCTCTGGTTTTGTATTGTGTGAATGGCCAGTGCATTTCAGTCTGTTCAGACGTCCCTCCTGGCGAAGAAACAGCCTTTCTTTAGGCACTACATCTCCCGAATGGTAAATGGCAAGCCCCCTGGACGGAAATGGCTCCCTCGATTCCCAGTGCAGCATGGGAAATGGACCGTATCCCTCAGCCCTGTTAGTGCCGGGGGCGTGCCGCCAGGTGTGGAGTTTCCCCGTACCAAGAACCAGGGGATATTATGATGATGCCAACCCTCGGAAGTACCGGGTCACGGTGACAGAAGCACGCGAAAGTATCTCGGGACGGTTGATGAAGGAAAGATACGTTGACCCGAGTAGCTGGTGCCTGGCTCGGCCGCCAAAGTAAAAGGATTCATGGGAAACCCCAGCAGACCGAGAGCCGGGAGTTGGGAGGGTGTGTGCGGACAGAGCCGCTGGGAGTGGGATTGACTATTGTTATACATTGTTTATTATTGAGAATTGTGGGAGAATGTGCCTTTTAAGTGCTATTACTGAAGAAAAAAAAATATTAATAAAATCTTCTCGTGCTCTTTTACATGGTGGGTTCGGGGACGCCTTGTCTGATCGGTTCAATGGAGCAACAGAGTGACTTCTAGCATCCAATACCAGTGACAGACAGCAGGATCTCTGCCATGTATCTTTGTTAGAAACCCTTTTTTAAAATTAACGCGGACTGAATCCTAGACAGTGACACACGCTAACCGTAAATCGACCAGTCGGTCATGGGGAAAAGAAACCACAAAGCTGACCCCATAGTGCGAGAGAAGTTTGATCACAGACAGCTCTTGGCGCCCATGAGAAGTAAGTACCGAGCTGGCGTCAGGCCATATCGGGAAGACATTTTTGGGTGCTGGATAAACTTCAAGGTGTGGTGGCGCAAAGTCGTGAGTGGGATTGATAACATCTTTGTACGAATCTCATTTTGTTCCCCTGCCTAAGCACCTTTGTAGACAGCGGGCACCCAGAGGTCATACTCACAAATGGCAAGTCATCACAAAGACGGTTGTGCACATCCCAAGGGAACGCAAAGACTTCCGTGATAAGGTCGTGTATTGTGCCTGGGGACACACCTCACCTCAGCCCAGATGCATACGCCGGAAAGAGAAGGTCAGCCGCTCCGTAGGAGGGGCTGGGATAGCGACCGAGCAGTACGCCAAGCAAATTCAGGAAAAGGCGTGGGATCATAGTTTGCCGGTTGCGGCAACCCGGACCCTGTCATGTGGAACTCAAATCCTCCATAAGGCCGTGCGTAAGACCTGGTAACGGCGCTGGCCCAATAGATGCCTGTTGGCTCGCAGCTGGAGGGGGCTTTGCTTTCTCCAAGTGTGTTCCAAACTGATCGGGAAAAGACTTTAATGTATTGGACCTTGAAAAATTCAATAGAACCCATTCCCAAAGCTTTTACAGATCACAATTTCATTAAAAAGTATTCCCTCGGGAGGGAATTGGAAGCTGCACGGCCAAGGTACCTCTGAGACGTAGGGAGGGAATATTTTTGGCCACAAAGGATGGAGTGCTCCCACAGATGTCTGACCTCGGGCGTGTACAGGTGAGCATCTGGTACCCTGCATGCTGAAGTCAGGGACGTGACTGCCAAGGGCGCTTGTCACTCCAGCTGCTATGGTCTCGCTGGGCCCACAGTTAGCCAGGGAGATGACACTGAAAGTTCGGAGTAGAAGGGTGGGGCCACTGGAGCAGCGAGATAGTGCTGGCTTGGCGAGTGGACCCTCAATCTAAAGTCATCGGCCTGGGTCACACTTAAATCAAAAGTGATACAGGACAGTAAAGGGTGCCTCTATCCATAGAGAGATCCAAATTGTGAGCAAAGCCCCAGAATAAAAAAGAGAGCCCGCTGTGTAAAAACTGGGAGCTCCTGACAAAGAGAGAGGTGGAGGGTACACTTCCACGCATGGGAGAGATAGTCCACCCCCAGCTGGGTAAAGGGCCACGCGAGGAGTTGCTGGCCCGCTTCCAGGCCCGCAGGACAATTCAATATGGAGGAGGCTGTGCCGCTTAAATGCCATCAGCCAGGCCACCTTTGGCTTAAACTGTCCGGGAGAACAGGGAAGGTTATTAGTTGGAAACAGAAGTGCTACAAGTTCCCTCGCTGTTTCCCCTGCTCTGGTCTTTCAGGAGGAAGCCATACCCGTCTGGGCAGCATACAGTCCTTCCGGGGAAAAGCCACCCTGTATTGGTCACATTGTAATGCCGGCTGTGGGAGGGAATACTGTGGTGAATCTAAGTGCATTTCGGGTCTGTTCAGGACGCCCCTCCAAGGAAGAAAAACAGGCTTCAGGGCACCTACATCCCCAGAACGGATGGGAGCCCCCGATGAAAGTGGCTCCTTGATTCCCCGCAGGGCAGCATGGGACATGGAGTCCGTAATTCTTGGGGCCCCGGGATGGGTGCCGGTGCCAAATTTCAGGGGAGCTCACCAAGAACCAGGGTACTTCTGTTTGAAGTGAGGATGGAAGCACGTTATACCTTCCGGTGGACGGTTGATGGGCGCAGCATGATGTTGGACTGTCATTACCCGGGTCAGGAAGCAAAAGGATTCATGGGAAACCCAGACCGTGAGCTTTTCGGGAGTTGGGAGGGTGTGTGATAGAGCTGTTGTGAGTGGAGGACTGATTATTGTTATTATTATTGTTTATTATTGAGACTGTGGAGAGCACGTGCAGTTTTTAGGTACTATTAATGAAGAAATTAATAAAATCTTCTTGGTGTTTTCTACACGCAGTGTCTACACTGGCCCAGGTTCAACGCCGCAACAGTGACCCCTAGCGCCCACAGTGGTATCTAAAACTGTCCAACCTGAACTTCTCGACCCCTCTAATGTACTCTCGCTCTAATCCTATCAATCCTTGTGGACACCAAATTCAAATCTTAACATCTTTAATCCCCCACACCCTGCTCTGTCTCCTGTCTTTTGTTAGTGCCACTGCCTCCAAATCACATAATAAGGGCTTGGTCTCAGTACCGCCTTGTAGACCCCTCCTTTCTACTCACTCCCGGTAACTCAATCTGTGCCATAAATCACTTCCTGACGCTCACTAGCTTTAAAACCCTGCACCCTCAATATTCCACTGACCTTCTTATTCACACACATGGATTCTGGCTTGGGTCCTGCCTGACCTTCTGGCTCCTTCTCCTTTCTAGAAGCATTTCTCCACACCTCTAGGGTTTCCCCAATACAAGCTCCCTACCTATTACAGATCACAACAAATGTCATCCACAAATATCATGGTCCATTAGGGACTCCTGCCTAATCTCCTTTGACAAATTCCGTCCATCACCACGCAAATAAGCAGGGTATCGGGGACTAGGGAATCCATTCCCAGGTGTTTAACCATTCTAAAATTCGGGAATCCCGCATCCTCATGAACTGCCTTAGAACCACCGACACCCTATTTTAATAAAACTACCGCAAATATGTTGACACCAATAAAAGACTAACCTTATCTGCAAGTAAAGTTCATGCTGCTGCCATATAAGTATACATGTATCTAAGTTCAGGGGTGCCCACACTTTTCGGCTTGTGCTACTTTTAAAATGACCAGGCTCTAAAATGATTTACCTACATTGGAAAATGCTATATATATATATAAATATATGAAGTATGGCATATATGTATTGTATATAGTTTTACTGTCAAATAATGCAAAGAGTACGTTAAATATCGCTTCTCAGCCTCTTTACATTGCGCGCTTCGCTTATTTGACAGCATGTAGATTGGGGGTAATTATATCTATGGTATCTCGTAGGTCTGGAATCACAATCTGATTGCATGGTGTGTCATTACCTACTAGTAACGCTTTGTGCTCTAAGTAAAACATCCATCATACACCTCTCTTCAGATGCAGAAGCAAATCATAAAAATATTGCAAAGTTTTTACTGTCAAATAATGCAAAGAGTACGCTGGCCACTTGTTTCATCCTAATTCTGGGCTCATCATCAGGCATACACACTCTCACTGCACACCTCACTGCACGTCAGCGCCAGGAGGCGAAAGCTTGCCAGTAGCGTGTGGTTCATTTATTTGACAGTACGCAGATCGTACTACATTCATGGTATTCATAGTCTGAATCACAATCTGATTGTATAGGTGTACGTGGATGACCTCCAGTGTGTTAGAAGGAAAAGAGATCTCAGATCGGCCACCCCCTATGTCAATCAAGTGGCAAATGCCATAGAGGATATATTAAAAAAACTTTTAATGCAAACTAGACTCACTTGATCAGCTATTGATACACTTGTTATAAACAACGCCTCACTTTTGCTGGTTCTGAAAACACCGGGCCATTTCCCAGCTTTACCGATGTATCCAGTTTGTCATCATTCTGTGATGGCAAGTTTCTTGGCATAGATAATGCGGATGCAACAGACTGAAGTACTGGCAATTTCAAGTTGCTGTTCAAAGCTGTTGTCTGACAGACGCCAATGAAGTCTTTCGCCCCTTGTCCTGCATTTGTGAGCTGCCGAAAGTGCAGACTCTTCCAGTCCTATGTGCTCGCCAGTCTTAGTCGGAGCCGTGAGACTGACGCACTGCTGCTGGTTAATTTGAATCAAAACACTACAATCGTACAACAAAATCCGTGCCAGTTAATTATTTTCAACTATAACCCTTGTTATTTCTTGATCGATTTTCACACGCCAGGAAAACGGTACGCTCCTTTAATTGTACTCCAATTCATTTCTGAGAAGTAAAGCTACCAAAACCTTGTGTATACGCTTTGTTTTAGCAAACAGAAAATATTTTGTGCAGTTGGGACTCAAGGTTCAAGCATTCCACACATGAGTCTGCTCATCAATGCTTTCCCTTAGCTTACATCTTGAAACCTTCATAAATAAAAAGGAGCCAAGAAATCAAGTTTTTACAAGGGACATAAAGGCTTAAGGTTTGTGTGGTATACAAATGTGTTGACTAAGTTGCATTTTATAAATGATATTAAATCGCTATGATTCTAGGGGTGGCCACAAAACTGACCCCCAACTCCAAATGCAGACGGGTTCAGAAGAGCTCTGACGCTTTCGTCATGTACATTTGATTGTCTGTTTTCTAAAACTCTTCACCGCGGACTCTGAAAAATAAAGCTGCTTAACCGCATCTGCTGTCTGGTCTGAGTTTTCGTCCATGTAGTTTCCATTTCCAACGGCAGGAGACGCGCATGCCTCGCGGCAGGATCGTCGTGAGGATCGCGGTGGAGCCTCTTATTCCTCGGCCGGGTCTGGTCCAGTTTCTCAAATGTAGGATTGGCTGTCTTGGCTGCTTCTGCGTAGAGTCCCTGACCTCCCTCCTCTACCCGACACGAAAATAAACTTACCTTAGTACGAAAAGGTAGTGGATGGGAAACAATGTGTGAGGTGATAGGGGATTCCTCTGTTAGTTGAGTTTGACTGGTGTGCTGTAGCTAAATACAATATAGAAAAAGAAAAAGAATGTAAAAGCATATGCAAAATAAAGAATAAGAGAGCATACTGTATCAGACCCATGGGAGGGTTCCTGGGCGGGACTCACGGGAAGGTGACTTGGGACCCCGCCTTGAAAACGGCAGTGTGAATGTTACAAGCATCCCCTGTGAAGTGGGGATTAGAAAGGGGTGGAAAGTGGCACCCCACAAAAATTTGAGGAATCGGGTGAAGAGGCGCATTTAGAGAATGTCGTGCCCAAATAAACGGGAGGTGTCGAGTTTTTTCATCCGCTGCCTGGTCATACTTTGTCTCAACGGGCTGCTATGTGATATATACCCTGGCAGATTGACGCATACAAACCGGGCCTGATGAAGGGATGGTTTGTAAACCTCCATATCCTGGACTCTACGTGGGACGTATTGATGTAGGATTTCTGCTGATGCAAATAAACGGGCGTAAGAAGTCACCTGGAAGCTGTAATCCAGGGATAGGAGCGACGGCGGTGGAACGGGTTTATCGAGGGCTTCAGCCATTTCGCTGAGACTCTGACGCTTATTATGGGCAAAACAATTAGCAAGCTGTGTCAAATAGTCCCCAAATGTCCAAACCCAACGTTAGAAGGCTGATGTTTATTTTCGGGATCGCCATAGGCTCCCAAAGTGCGCTTGTCGGGATCAAAAGCATCCCAGAAAGCTCAGCTGGAAAAAGAAGACAGGATTAGATTTTTTGAAAAAAAAAGGCATGTAGAAAGTAGAATAAGTTGACAGTGCAGGTAGATGGCGTTGTGGAAGGAACTGAGATATGAATGAGATACAGGATATTAAAAAATACTGCAGAAAATGCACACGATTGTTGTAAATGGAGGTCCTATCGGATGGATATGTAAGGACAGATAGGAATTGGTTATTAAAGACCGTACGTTGGAAGCGGCAGCCAAAACGGAATGAGCTTTTAAAGTTGCTGAACTTAAGAATAGAAAGGAAAAGGAAGAGCTGCTTATAGGTTTGCCAGTGGCGTGGTATTGATACGGGACCCCTGTCTGAAGGAAGGAGGAAAAGGAGTGATAAAAAGACCTTTTATATCCTGTGCTCTCTCCCTCAACACCCTTTACCCACAACCTTCCCCACCACCTCTCTTCACCCCTTGCCCCAACGTCCTGTGGTTACCAATGCCCAAGGTTAATGATGATTTCTTTTGATGAACAATATCAGTAAGTGACCCTCCCTCACTTACAGATCCTGATGTGATGAGACTGGACGGTCACTGTTAGCTATGGGAGGCTCTTCAATCAAACATAAAGCCTCCATTTCACAACGTATCTAGAAGCAAGACCCTCAGAGATAAGTCCCCTGAAAAACCCACCTGCTAAGTCCCCAAAACCTTTAGCAATCTACATTTTCATGCTCCTTTAATTGAGGTCCCTAACCCTCAACACAATCCCACACAACCCCCAGTGAAACCATAAGCAACCTACACTACTGTAATGATACATCAGAATCGGGATATTCAAGAGCTAAAAGATGTAGTGTCCTCAATCTTTGATCCTATGTAACGGGTGGGTTGAAGTTTTCAGGGAAAACAAGGTGCAAAGCGTGCCAGATAATATGTACAAACACAGTGAAGCTGGAGGGACCTGGTGCTACGCAGAAAATTGGCACTACTTGGGCTACTGTCAATCATGGGCGCGGCTACCTGAGTACAGTGGTGGAAATGAGTGGGTACTGCCTCGGGTGGGACAAAATAATGAGGCCCCTTTCCTTGCCCAATGGGAACTCCGTGGAAAAACTCTAACTGCAAAATATAAAAAAGGGCAACTTCTAATTGTACCTTTATTTCAGCTGCCAAACAAAAAAGAAAGTATTTTATGAGATCGTAGATGAATGGGCACACCGCGATTCAAGACTTGATGACAAACCATTCTGGCTTTAGACAGTTTCAGGCCGATCGTGCTAAGGCAGCAGTCTCCTTTGTGTCAGGACTGCAGCGATATTCAAAATAAAGTAATGCATGCCCTGTATTTGGATGGGAAAAGCCACTCTTTTGATGAAGTTTAAAGACACTCTGAGCATGCTGAACAACAGACTGTGCTCAAAAGAACTAGATTACTCAGACCGTTAATCGCTGCACAAATGAATTATTATGTGGTGGAGTCGCCTGGTAGCCGGGAGGGGACGTGGGAGGACGCGGATTTTTCCAAGGACAGGTGAAGTCGTGGAGTAGGCCCATGGATTTTTACTCCCAATCCCACCTCTTCGCCTGCTCAGCCGCCTCTCCCCCCGTGATCAAGCAGCACCCTACATCTTATGCCTGTTACCGGCGGGACACCGCGAATTGCCCACATCAGCTTCCCTCCCCCCGCCTTACATACCTGAACCTGGAGGATATTCCTTTCACAGGGACCCTCAGCCACCTCTTCAGTTGCCTTTGCATACCCCCGGCCATTTTGACACAGATCCTTTATTAATTTCTCGGTGAATGGCACTGAAAATGCTTCGCCCCCGAACGATACAGTGACTGGTACTTACTGCTTGGACAACCACGTTTTGCTGGTGTCTAAAACCTCTCGGTCTAGCTCATTCCAGTGGTTCCACCATGATGCACTGGTTTTCATACCAGCTCTGCCCTGTTAATTTGTTAGAAGGTGATCTGGATGACTAAGCTCTCCTCTATTCTAAATCCGAACGAGGGTTTTACTATTCTATTCTAAATTCCCAAAGCAAACCCCCCAACATCTCCTCACACACCATTCTCCTTAAAGCCCCACACTCTTTCCTTCATGTCTTTTCCCCTAATTTGAAAGTCCCTCAAATACCTTCCACTGCACTGCCCAGTACTTCCCTACTGAAGTGGGACACACCTTGAGTTAGAATCTTTTTCTCTCAGTAAGTACTCAGCCCAGAGATCCCCCATATCTCTTTGCATTTTTTTTTTTTTCTCATCCAACACAGCTGCTGTTGTCAGTGCATTTCACATATTCATTGCTGTAAAGTATTTTCTATTTAGAGGTTCGGTTCCCCATGTTTCTTGTGGGTACCCAGCACTGTTCATCAGTCGTACTATTGGGGAATGGGTGAACAATGTTTAGTAGATGGACTGGTCGAAATGCTGTTCGTATTTCTTTGATCCCCTTCGTGATCATTTCCCATGTTCCAAAGTTGTGCTTCAAAATGATATTTTAGTACACGCATTGTGTCAGTTCTTTTCCCTTTCTGCTTTACGTAAACCACCTCTCCCCTCTTGCCTTTCCTCACTTCCCAATGCACTGTGGTCCCGTGGGAAAATGATTTGGAAGGATAGCACACACCGTGAGCCACTGGTGATTTACCCTAAATCGCCCGGCCCGCATCGCCACTTCCAGTATCTTCAGTCTCCAGCAGCAGAGGCTGGCATGGTCCGCCGCACATTCCGACCCTCGCGGAATGTGGAGTAACCATTCAAATTAAACACCTCCAGTCAACTCTCGCTTACCTGTTTAAAAGGCTGATGGGTTCATGGCGCTTTTGTTCAAGATCTCGGCTAATGCTAATTCTGCAGTTTTTCCTCTACTTTTCTTCTACGATACCCCATCCGCCCGTTATTTCTGTTATTGACCTTGTAGCTATCTTTGTATTCCCTTTGCACCTCCGACTCTCAATTCTGGTTTGCCTTTACTTTCCAAAACCGGCCGCTGGATATGTGTGGACCGTTATGTCTCAGGGATATACTCGAAGCCCTTGTGTATTGACAAGCCTTGCCTCAAAAATTTAAAAGGCCAGATAAAGACAGTGTATTGATACAGTATGATGTGATATAATGTGTGTAGTACTCACAGAAGAAGATTGTGCACGCGGATAATTAGAAATTGTTATTATTTTTAGCAAAATGGGCTTTCAAGAAGTTTCTAAACAAAACTGTAGTTAATTCAAACAACTGTGAAATATTCAGGGTCATGACATTTCAGTGAAACAAGAGCTCTCTCTCTAGCGCATCGTATAAAACAATTATTCAGAATCTTCCTAGACCTGTTACAAAGCAATAGGTTATGTTCGTATTGTGCATTCTAGATAATGCTGGTAATGGATTTAAACTTTCACTGAAAGAGCACAGCTTTGTAGACTCTAGCGATCACCCCTGATCTCCCCTTTCTTCTGGTCAGGTGGCATGCAAATGACTGTAAGCTGAAGGCTCTATGTGACTTAAAAAAAAAAAGTGCTCTACTGTTTGGCGCATGCGCTGGGACTGAAAAGACTTATCCTTCGCCCATTCACTCTGTCTGTGGACTAAAAGGGGATATATAAATGCGCCTTACACAACTTCATGGAGAGAAAACAAAGGCTTAGCCTATTTTTCTGTAAAAAATTGGATCCAGTGGTCATGGACTTCCAACCTGTCTCTGTGAGCCAGCAGCCACAACAGAGGCCATGTTAGCCAGTACAGATATAGTGCTCATGAGCCCCAGTGGTGGGGAGAGTGCCTAACGCCGTATTAACTCCATTTTAGTACAGGCTTAAACCTCACATCTCACTCACGCCACGGTAATACACTATCAAATGTACTCTGCACGCTGTCAAACGCAATTAGCAGAAAGGCAGGTTCCACATTAAATCCAGCTACTCTTCTACCACCCGCGATGAAACAACGGCGCAAAAGGTGACCAGACCTGTTGCGGGAAATGCAAACCCATTCTTCGCCTTGCTGCGGCAGCCGAGCCGATAGCCTCGCACCCTGGTTTCGTCGCCGTCAGAGGGAAAAATTGTAAATCCATCTATACCGGGATTCTAGTATGCTTTAAGTCTTCGCGACCGGCGGGGTACGCTGGAAACTCTCGGGGATTCAAGAATCAGTACTGCGCTTCCATCCATACCCAAAAACTAAAAGAATCTCCTTAGAGGCCAAATGAAACCATCAAAGCTAGGCGCAGATCGGCACGCGTCAGCCAGGAAAACAGGATCCTGTCAGCAAGCGTTTACCATGATCATTTTAAGCAAACGGGCTTATAATGTAAATATACCAATCTCTTGGTTCCGCAACAGAGGAAATGACTTAATAATTGGATAACCTAAATTATTTCTTTACAGAGGCTTGTTTCACGGACACAGAGAAGAGAAAAAATGGGTCCAAAAGCAAAGTGCCTCTTACTCTGGAGCCAGCGCAAATCTAACAAACCTTTCCTCCAAAGGCTTCTTCCCAGGTGGTGGCGAAAAAATCGCCTATGGCTGACCATGCTGGCACACCAGTTTGTCTAAGATGTTGAAAACATTGGGAAGCTGTAGGTTTCTTAAGCATATGCAGAGTAGCCTTGTAGGTGCTGTGCATTATGCTCAAAAGTTTAATGTAGGAAAGGGCACCCGGTGTGCAGTCCCCAAATGCTATTAATTTCGTCCCCAAATTTCTGGGTCCAATAGAACACCTTCAAATGTGGACTCTCATTGAATTAACACCAACAAAGTGGTACCGGGTACTGTTTAGTAACTGTTGATGTGTTCTCCATGCCAAACCCTCTGGCAAAAAGCCTTGATAAAGGAAATCATTCCTAGATGGGGGAATACCACAGAAAATTACAAAAGTGATAATGGCAAATCTTACCAAATCTCGCTAGAAATGAATTAACCACCTGGCTCCAGATAAATGTGCGTCATTATTGCAAAATACCACCCCAGAGTGAGGTACGTGGAACGTGATGCAATGGTACCTTGCAATCTAAATTGGCTAAAAATCTGTGAAAACAATTTAACTTGGCTCCCTGATGCTCCTTTGCCCCCTGGCCTTGATGGGATTATGTAAAGAACACACGCAGTTAGGGCTGTCACGCATTCAAATTCCGGATCGATCGGGCCATTTTCAGTCATATGGTCATAGGTGGCCGTGTTACACGCATACTGTGGACACGATCTTCTTCCAGTCTTACAGGTCTCCTCGAAAGCTCTGGAAGGGAAGTCCACGAGCAGTGAATCGTGCCTGGAGAACTAGTCCCTCATCAAAGGACTCCCCGATTTCATTAGGAACCTGGATTTGTTAGAGATAATTAAGGAAGCATTGGCATCACCCCTCGGGTGGAGAGAGGACTGTTCCAAGTTCCGCTGCTCCACACCACACACTGTTAAAGTTGGAGGGACTGCCTGCTTGGATCTCACATACATCTAACATTGCAAAAGATGGGAACCCCTTTGATTGTATCCTTGTTTTTGCCGCCAGATCCTGAAGATGTAAAAACTGCTAACTGGATAATTTACTTTGCTCCTGTGTTTCTTATGGACATGCGGAAAGATGTGCCCCGTGATAGGATGACATCCATTCTCAAGGGTTCCAGTGCCCACAACTTTGATAGTGCCAGATGACCATGAGCCTGAACTGGCCAGGTTAGAAAATGACGTAATTGATAAATGTATGTATAAAAGACGCTTATATAAAAGCACAGCTTGAAAGAAAGCTGGCTTTTTGTTCCTTCCCACAGACTATTTTCTAGAACATAATAGTAAAAATTGTACGCACTTTCAGCCATATTTGAACATTTTAGGGTGATTTATTTTCAAGTCACCGGGGACTTCTTTGTGCTTTGTTCCTGTTTGCAGGTTTCTGGTGGCTTATTTAGCTTAGCTTTTAGCCACTGTTGTGGGTCCTGAGTCAGAACACACCTCCAATGTTCCTGTTTAAATGTATTTAAGCCTGCTTACTCCCTACGGTTGCTTTAATCGTTCTCCGGGCTTGTAAGCTTCTGTTTTATTGTGCCCTCTCGATAGGATGTATTACACTGTATCCAAAGTATTTTACCGCCCTGGCGGCAAAAGCTTCACTTTTGCCAATGAAAAATGCTTCCAGGACGTAGCACAGCCACCCTGCCACTCCCTCCGCCCACTCCACTCCATCCCACTCTCCTACCCCTTTCCCACTAAAACTCCCCTGATCAAATATTTTTGGGAGGAATGTAGTTACTTAATGTTCTCTTGTTCCCTTGTACTAATCTTTATGTCTGAGAAGTGGCTTTACTAAACTCCTTTGTAATAGCATGCTCTCTGAGCCAAAGCAAACAGGACTCAAGGTCAAGTATTCCACACATGAGTCTGTCTTTATCATCGCTTTCCTTAGCTTACATCTGAACGCCATAACAAAAGGAGCTGAAATCAAGTTTTACAAGGGACATTAAAGAGGCTCAAGTGTCAGGTATAATAAATGTGTTAACTGTTGCATTTTATAATGATATTAAATCAAGCATTCTAGTGGTGTATAAAACTGGTCTCACCCAACAGACGGGTTCAGAAGAGCCCCTGGACGCGCTGGGCGTAACATTGATTGTCTGCTTATCTGAAACTTTCTCACCGCGGACTCTGAAAATAAAGCTGCTTTATAACCGGTACCTGCTGTCTGGTCTGAGTTTTCGTCCACACTATGGCGTATAAGTTTGGCTTTCGTTCCTGGTTTCCCCAGGAATTATTAGCAGTTTCATTCCCAGCAATGCGGGAAATGAAAAATGTCCAGAAGGGATTCCCAGGTCAGACCCAATCCCAGATGTAACCCCCACCTCCACCTTAAATGTATTCCACTCTTTTAACAGACCCTCACCACTTCCAGCATTAATTCTCTTGTACATATCCTTATATACTGTACCACTCTTCCCCTGTAACACTATTATATATACTTATATCACTCCTGACTTCATACATACTTCATAACTCTTCACCCTGTCATATGTTTTCTAGGTCCACAAAGTCACAATGCAAATCCTTTTGGTCTTCTATACTCTCTCCATCAACAACCTGAGAGCAAACATCTATAGTGCTATTTTGCTGGCATGAAACCATCACTTCCCTTCTTAAATCCCAGGTATCACTACTACACTTTCCCATAACGGCCTTGCTGGCTAAAGTTACCTAGCGTGCTGCACATCAGGCTTCTTTCTTAAAAAATTATATCAGTATACTTTTTCTCTTAATTTTTTAGGTATCCTTGTTTCCCAAGATTCCATAAACAACTCCACTGCCATCTCTCCTAAACACCTCCATGCTTCCATAGGTATGTCATTCCTGTGAGTACGCTTATCTTTATCCTTTTATTACCCTAACCTTTTCGTAATAACTTTCCAGCTCAGTCTAGGCCCGTCTAGCCAATCGGTACTGGTTCTTTCCCACTCTTTGTTAGTATCCAGCCTTTCATATAATCTTATCTTTAGCTTCCTCAGCCACCTCTCTCTTCACCTTATGCCTTATCTCCTTTGTGTACCCCCTGTATACATTCTCATCTCCCCGACTACCTACTCTTATCTTCGTCAACCTCTTCCCTGTATACTCTGTATTTGCCCATTCTGTCAGCTGGCTCTTTGTCCTTTTTCTCTCTATCCATGTCACACCAAGCACCTTTTACTACTTCTGCTCTAGTTGCCCAGCTATCTGGTAACTCTTCACTGTCATCTAGTTGCTGGGTTCCTACCTCATCCCCTTTAACCCACCTTACAGTCTTCCTTTTCAAACCTACAATTTCACCTTGCTCTCCTCCCTTGCTCTCCTTCTTTTTCTGATCCCCAGTGTCATCCTATTGCAATCAACACTATCCCTATACTTACTAATTATAAGTTTTAATGCCAACACTAAAGCCTCCTGGCATATAAATATAAAACCAAATCTTCAGAAAGCATTCCTCCCATCCTTGTATGTCATCCAGTTCTCATCTTATAAAATATGTATTCACCACAGCCATGTCTTTCCCCTTTCTTTAAAAAATTCATCATCATATGACCTCTGTATACCAAGTACCTACCCATCACCTCATCCCTCTAGTTCTTCAACGCAATAACATGCCCACAAGAAATCTGCTCCAACTCCACCGCCTTCCTTGCACAATATCCACCACTTCCATCCAACTCCATTTCAAAGTAGGAAATTTTATCTCTGGCCCACACACCAAACTATGGGCCAAAGTGTGCACTCCACAAGACTATCACAATACTTTCAATTTAACTTATAATCAACACGTGTCCTAGTTAATTTCTACCCAAAAATCTTTATTACATCTGTCTTCCAGGATAACTCCTACCCTGGCTTCTCCCATCCGCAATTCAAGTAGAATAATTAAACCCAACACCTCTGATAAACTTGGCTTTTTACCCCCTCCATCTGGTCTCTTGCACACACAATACAGTATATCCACTTTTTCTCCATTATATCGGCTAACTCTCTCCCCTTACTCAGCCGCCATACGCCAAATTAATCAAAGTTCTAAACCTACCACCTCTTAACTTTCCACCCCTATTCCTGCCTCGACATGTTTTTCCCATCTTCTTCTACTTTGTAATAAATATATATCCACTTCCCCTGCACCCCTGTTGTCTAACAGCACTGGTGGCGCCACACGACCCGGCCCTTGACTGATCCAGTATGGTACCCATATTGTTGGTTCAAGAAAATTGATCTGATGTAAAATTTTACACTGACATTCCTCCCATTTTTTGGCTTTGGACTAACTCAAAATCCCCTTGCAGTAGCTGAGTTGAAGCAATTCTACTTTAACATTCTAAAAACCCAATAATCCAGTTAAAGGCTCTGCTTGTTGACAGGGCCTCTTTTTGGAAGATATGATTTGAAAGTAGCGATATAATAAAGAAAGAAATCCCTTTATGTTAGGAGCTGTGGAATGAAGAGAGAATAGAAATGTTTCCAAATGAAAGGATCATGTAATGTGCCTTAATGGTGCCTGAATTTGTGTGATGGAACCCCCATTTGGTTTTCCTGGGTAGCTGGTAAATTTTATATATTTCAAAATCAAAATATAAATACTATAGTAAAACTGCCAAATAATTTCCATGGTTTTGATGTTTCCCCTGCACAAGTGCTGAGATATACTAGTAAACTGGCGACAGCTTCATCTTGGAGTAGTCTTAATTTGTGGAATGAAAGCAGCGTTTCTACCAAATCGATGGTCACCCAGCACCTGGTTCAAATCCCACTCTGACAATTTCGTGGGGACGCGAGCAAGTAACTTGTAAATTGCCCCGTGCCCAATTGAAAACAGCGAAATGTAAATCAATGCTATTATAAAACAAGCTTCTCAAGCTGCCTGCATGTATGTCAGCCAAATAAGTAAATGCAAAAGTAAAACATCTCATTAACTTCTGTATGCTTTGAAATGTGAGAGGGAGAGTCCATTTGACTCTTATATGCCATTTTTCAATGATTTAGACCTACCATTGAAAAGTTCCAAATCTACATTTCCCTACTCTAATACTTCAATGTTTACTTCTACATCAAATGTCATCTGTTTTCTACTGTTCAAGTCTGTATAAGCTGTCCAAGTTCCTTCGCCAATGTATTCTAGCTTATCTCTACATTATCTATTTTTCCACCTACTCAGATATCCTATCTGCAAAAAAACTTAAATCCTGAAAGCTTCTCTGGCTGGATGTAGTCTTGCTAAAGCGAATCGGCTTGGGAAGAGTCCCCTAAATCTCAAATCCCCTTTCTAATAATATCTACAGTTCTGGCCCCAAAATTTCAACTTATTTTATTTTCAATACTTTTATCAATTCTTTATTTTTCTCCCTATTAATTTTGTTCCCCCCTTTGCCCTTTTCTTTTTCGCTCTTTCATTCCCTCCCAATGGAGATTTCGCCCAACTCCTGACTGCTGCTTGCCTGTAGCGCAGCGCTCCTTAAGTTGGAAACCCGGGTGGCGCGCCTCTGGGCAGCCATCAGTACCAAGTAACCTATTTGAGTTTCCACAGGAAATCAGCAAGCGGGTGGACATGAGCCCAACTATATCAATTGGTAGCTCTCCACCCCCATCCACCAACTCCAGCTCCTGGCCAGCAGAGGTGACATTCCAGCATTCCAAGATTCAGGATTCCAAGAGTCGACTTTGTGCCTTGACCCCAGTCTACCAAGGTCTCTTGCTTTTGTTGCTCCTGGTCCCTATTCCTCCCGTGCAGGGTGGTGGGTAACGCTGCTGCGAAGGGGTGGGACAATATATACAAATATTAGAAGTATCCATATTTCCAAATTTCACAATAACTACATGCGAAACACAGTAATAAAACATTATATTTGGGGATATAAAACAGTAAAATGATTCTTAAATGGGCAGAAGCATTTTGCTCTGCCTCTGTTAAAAAAGTAATCAAATAAAACAAGGAAAATTGTTTAAATTTCATCTAGAGAACCAAACGTGAGTAAACACACTGACGTCTAAAACTGATATCTTCTAAATTTAGGCAACAAAAGTAAAATAGTCAAAATGTTGTGTTTTCCACAAATGAAATAGGTACAGCCCTCAAGTAAATGATGGGTATAAATATTAATTTGATTAAACCTCATAAATCATACTCATGTGGATTGCAAATTGCTCCTCTATACTCCCAGCCACATTCGGTGTTCCCTAAGAAAATGCAAATTATAAATCTTGATAAATACATTATAATGTTTAAAAAGTTAACACAAAACTCCTATTTTAACATATATGCTCAACTATATATTGATCATCAATACTTCATAAAATTACTTTAAATATACTTTTATCAAAGCAAATTTTGAACCTGCATACCTATATCTTTGTCTCAAAAATAATTTTAAATGAACTATAAGGTACACCTTCTACCTCTTATAAGGCCACAAGATCAAAGTGCTTTAAACATTTTACAAATGAAAGTTAAAACACAAAACAACATTTAAAAATGCCAAATCAAATTTTGGCAAAACATAGAATCATCATTATACCTTTGTATGTGAAATTAAATAGTACTTGGAGATCCTCTTTAGTATTAAACATAAGTGCTAATGCTTCAAGGGCTATGTTGGCGCCAGTTTTGAAGCGTAAAATAAGACATGGTGAGTGTATCTCACATTACAATCCCGGAAAGTAGTTAAAAAGCGTATTACTCATGTATTTTCTCGTGTTTATTCCTTTTAGTCTTCAGTAATTTTGTGTGTGTTTGCAAAACTGAAAGAATCAGTGAAACAAGCTTTTTTATGTACCGCACTACACCAGCCACTGTTCCCTGGATAAAGGAGGACCAGCTACCCAGCCAAAGTAAGGAGGATGATGAGAATGGCCCGCCAGACATGGAAAATTTGTGGACACCCTCCATGAAAACAGAAGAACCCATATTTTTCTCTAAAACAACTTTAGAAACTGACAAAAGTAACAAGTGCCCCACAGTTCATTCCTGTATTTAATAAAAACTCGCATTCTCAGATGAAGTGCTTTTGATTCAACAAAATATTTGCAAAGAATAACACAAAATTAAACAGAATGGGCAAAAAAGATGCGACCTTAATCGCAATATTTTGTTTTACAAAACCCGGAGGCAAACACTGCAAACAAGTGTAATTAATAACACGAGACCCCCTGATTCGTCACCAGGTAGACTACCTCCTTCTATGAGCAAACTTGTGCCAGTTCAACTCTACCTAAACTGAATCTATTGTCATTCAACTGCTTACGCTATAGTGTAGGCGGTTGAACAAAATTACATTTTATAGTCCCAGGCATAAAAGAAATGCTACTTACTCATACACTATAAAACATACCTATGTAACCCAGTAAATAAATATAAAATAAATAAAACTGGGGCCTATCAAGCTCTAAGTCCAGTAGTAGTGCAGAGTGTAAATGTTATAGGAGTATATATAGTGCTTGGTGATATGTAAGAGTACAGAAGTCTGATAATGTGGAAAGAAACTATTATGTAACCTGGACTGTATTGGTCCTGAATGCCGCGTACTTCAGCTCACGGGAGGAGGTCAAATGAAAAGTACGAGGAGATATCTTCTACAATGGCAGAGGCCTCAACGAGATTGTGTGTGGTTCGAAAATGTTTCTTTGATCGAGGAGAGGGAGAACCCTAAGACTCTTCCTCATGTGCCTACCACAAAAGGCTGGTCTAGTTAATCATTTCGTTGTTCTCAAACCACAAATGATAAGGTACTTTGCCGACATTCTCGAAGCCCCTTGGCTGGTGAAAAAAGAAAATAGTGCCTTTGACAAAAGAGTTGGCTGAATGTCAGTGGGGAGAGGCCACTGCAGCCATACATACAGCGTAGAGCCATTGATGAACAGGCAGTCAGCCATAATGTTATCCTGAAATCAACAACAAAAACATCAATTTTCTTTTGCATCAACATTTAGGAGACAGATTATTTCACACTGTGCCACCCCAGATGTTCTCTCCCCGGTGGATGTGTCATCAATGCTAAGGATGAGTCCACCATAGTTGTATCATCCGTTTAGATTTCCATTTACGACATTGGAGTCAGCACTGTGGTGGCAGCTTGTAGGTTGGCAGCGTACTAAAGGGCCCAGATAGGCTCAGCAATGCAGCCCTGAAAATAACTGTGCCTCGCGCCTGAGCGGTGTTTGATGTTCTCCGCCAATGTGGGTATTGGACCGTCGAATTTCCCCAAAGTCCAGTAATTTACTGCTATTGGTGATAGAAAAGCAAGTTCCCACGCCAGAGATGACAGTTTCACCCAGTGGCGGGTTCTACATTAAATGCCCCTGGCTGCACTCCCACCTGGCGCCCCCCCAAAAAGGCCACACATGACAAAACTTGAAATGGGCCACCACACGCTTTTATTGTGTAATTCCTACTATTCAGAACAGACCAATTTTGCAAAAATAAATAAATAAATAAATAAATAAATCCAGCTCATAACTTAATTTACCCCTGTAATAAAACCATAATATTATTTAAGAAAAATATTTTAATTATTAAATGTAATATACAAATAAAATTTATAGAATAAATCACACTAAAGAAAAATTAAATTATTTCACCAGAGAATAGAAAAAATTGCTGTAAACTGAAACTAAAATTCGATACTTCTGGCTCCTTTCTAGATGCAAAGTCATCAATAATGGCATCATATGAGATATGCTCCCTACCGAATGATTAATGCTTACATTGTGTAAAGCAATAGTGGAGTCAGTTCCTGAGACATGGCTGACCCCAGGTGGTCTCTTGATTAACTTCCTAGCTCGGAAAGTTCTCCCTGCTTGAGCCACAGTCACTGGCAGGTAAGTGCAATTCTGGGAGAGTCCTGTTGGGGTGTAGATCCTCAGATAGATCCCGGTCATGGAAAGTGATAAGCTCAAGGAGGCTCAGTGGTTTTGGATGCAGGTGAGGGAAGCTCTTGATTTCCCAAAAGCTCTCACGTCCAAACTTCAGAATGTTCTCAAAGCGTAGTGGGCAGGTACCAGTGCATTGCACTGCTCTCAGCCCCTCATCCTGCAAGACTAGAAATTTGTCAAACCCCAATTTGTTTCTTCTTCCATTTTCCAATGTGGTAAAATCTCTCCTCCGCATGGCTGACAGGGTTGCATCAAGAACAAACATTTCAAAGAATCCAAATCCCCACCCCCTAAGGGTATCACTGAAAGGCCTTATCATGTGGACTGAGGCGAGAAGTGGCGCTTTGTGGACTCCTCAGCCTTTTTTGTTTCAAAACAGCTTCCACATCTGGCTTCTTCACAAATGTCTTTGTCAGCTACCCTGCAGTCACAAAGCCACTTGCCCCAGCTCTGGGAGACCCTTGCTCAGTCTCTTCAAAAGATTCTGAAGCTAGGTTTTATTATGTATATTTGAGACTGTATTTAGAGTTTGCTGACATGCTGTATTGCAGATAGCATGTCATACCAAACAACCGTGTAGATGCTGAAGCGTATCGGAGGAACAAATTAGCTCCTTGGTTAATTTACTGCCTCAAATTATATGCTTGTCACGTAACAGAGTTATATAGCAAATGGAAAATGTTTGTCTTTTACATCATGCATCTACATATGTAAATTACACTGTGGCTATTTACAGTAGCCAACACAAACAATGGAAATAAATAATAACTGTACTTGCAAATAGCTCGAAGTTTTTAAAAAGTATACTCTGTGGTTAAATTTAATTAGATCTCGTGTTGTATACACTGCTGAAAAACAATAGAACCCTGCCCAAAAACAAATAACAGAAAATGTAATGGATTTACCGGTTATAATGGGAATTGTATTGGTTTTAATGAAAAGTATAACAGTGTCTGCTGGTATATGATGGATTCTATTGGTGGGTATTTCAAAACCTTATTGAAAAAGTGCCCAAAACACACTACAATAAGGAATTTTGTAATAGTTTCACTGAAAAGCTAATGGTTCACAATGGTATTTAATAGAAACCATTAGAATTCTGCGATGGTTTTACTGTGTTTTTTTTTAAAGTAAGGTAAGCATAGCATGCATGCATCATGTAAGCAAGGCAAGAAGTTAATTAACAAAGTAAGAGTTAACGCTGATACCACCCACTTAAACACAATGACATGAATACCTAATCATACAGAGAATATTGTTGCATACCTTTATCTTTTTGCCCGTTTCTCCTCATCTTTTCTTTTTTCCCAAATTAAAGCACCTTGTGTTGGCCAAGTAATCGGGTAACTGTAACAGATTTCCAACAATCCCCCAACGCTTGTCACTCACGCACTCAGAAGTCAAGACTAAACCACCCACCTCCACATCATACTGTTTTTATTACCTATTTTATTAGCCTTTCAAACAATTAAAATAAATACAAATAAAATGTGCCACTATTGGTCTGTCACAAAACCTATGCACCTCGCGGGAGTAACATTTTTAGAAAGTTCAAAAAGCAAATCGCCGCCTGTGTGCCGTCGAACAAGCTTTGCAGAATACATTAACTGACAAGAGGCTGGCCCGTGACCTCTCCGAAGTTTTGGTAGTCGTGATTCGTCAATTCTTGTAGCCGAGCGGTTTCGCCATTGGTCACCCTGCAGCCGAAATGGGTCACATTACTGTAATTCTTTGGTAGCCGAGCACGGGTCGTATGACACCCAGGCTTTCACTTGTAATCTGGTAGCTGAGAGATGCATCCGCATTGGTTCTCGCTACCAAGAATTACCTCACCTCACAGCTGCACGGAGGGCTTCAGCTCAGCTTCTGTGCGGGTTCTTCAGCAGCAGGGGCGCGCAGGTATCATAGATAATAGAAACCGCTTGCGGACAGATGTTTTTTTTTTCCTCCAAGTTCGGGGTCCTCCGTGTCAGGGAAAAATGGCCCAGGGGGCTGCCGTTCAGCCCATGCCTAAAACCGCCACTGTCCCCCACCAACTGCTGGAGGATGCCTTTGTTGAATGCTGAGCTGAAATCCACAAACAGTATTCTGACATACATGTCCCTGGTGTTCAGGTGAGACAATACAGCATGCAATATCTAAACGATGGCGTTATCAGTGGAGCAGTTCAGACAGTAAGTAAACTGGAGTGGGTCGATGAGGTGGGGAGGATGGAGTTTGTGTGTCTTTTCACCAGTCATTTATAAATCTCTAAATAATATCTGGCCATAGGTGGCTGCCCCGAACATATTCCAGTCTGTACATTCAAAACAGTCCTTCAATACTGAGATGGCCCCTTTAAGCCATACTCTGATGGTTCTTTGTACTGGCCATTGTTTTGAGTTATACCACATCTTTTATCTGAAAAGCGGCCAGATGTGGAAGTGTGGAAGCTTGAACGGGAGTGAGAGAATACAACTGAAAAAAAACTTTGACAAATACTATAAATTGACAGATGCAAATCTAATGTATGTTTTATTATATGATATAAACAATAAGAGCAGCTCACTACTCAAAAATGGAAAATTTTGGGGAAGCAGCTGATATCAAAACCACGACCTTTTTGATTGAAGGCAGCAGTTCTTGGGCATTGCACCACAAAGCTGTCGATCAACTGCCTACCAAAACCCCTGTTTTCTTTTTTTTGGGTTTAAAATTTTCTCGAATAAAGTGCACTTGTTTTGTTATACTTGTCCCTTTTTGTGAAAGTGTTTATTTACATTTTGTATTTCAGGCTTACACATTATACATTTCATTCTACATTTTGTCAATTATTACTAAAACATGACAAATGTATCTATGTTATCAACATTTTACATAGATTGTTGATGACACTGAACACACATGAAATGTATGTATTCCAAATGACATGTACTTTTTACCTATAAAGCTCCAGCATTTTCAAGATAAACACTGAGCATTGACAAACTTCTTTGCGAACTGAACTGTGGCAGTGGGGGGGAGATGGATAGCAGGCTGCTTGCTGCTTATCTCACTTTTACAGGACAAAAGATGCTGACAGAGAGGTGAGAAAGGATTTAAGGGGGGCCGATTTAGAGTTTTCTCATAGGCCTGGTAATTCTAGTGTTAAAAGATGTCTTCCCCAGACTGTATGTATCACTTCTTTTCCATAGATGTTCAATAGAATTTAAATCAGTGCTCCAAGAAGGCCCTTCGGATTTGCCAAATGTTTTGTTCTTGCCTTTTTGGAACTTTTTAGCAGTGTTTTGGGGTTCATTATCCTGTTACAGGATCCATGACCTGAGACTAAGAGATAGCTTTCTGACATTGGGCAGTACATTTCACTCCAGAAATTCTTTACAGTCTTGAGATTTCATTGCTCCCTACAAAACTCAGAAAAACCCCCCCAAAACAAAAAAAAAGCCTATTCCATTTTTCACAATTGGTATGGCATTCTTTTCTTTGAAAAACGTTATCATCTGTCCAAGGATATTCTCACAGAAGCATTGTGGCTTGTTAATATGTATTTTAGCAAATTCTAGTGTGTTTTTTATGTTTTGTTTTAACAGTGAAGTCCTCTGGGTTTTTTTTCCATTTTGTCATTCAAAACCGATGAATGGTGCATTCAGACCCTGATGGACCTTCACCTTGCAGTTAGCTTATATCTCTTTGGAAATTGTCTTTGGCTTTTTTGTCTACCATTCCCACTATCCTGTTGTCCATTCTGAGGTTTATTGTTTCTTATGGTTGCATCCAGGGGGGTGTAAAGTCCCATGGATCTTAACCATCTTAATAATATTTGCAGCTGTTTCACCAGAATATTTGCCTTTGCCTTAACATGCTTGTCTATAATTTCTTTGCTGACTTCCTCAGAAAACTTTCTTTGCTTTCTGTGGTCAGTGTTCAGTGTAGGATACACAGTGATACTAAACAACATAGTGACTATTTTTCAGCTTTTTGATACACTGAAAGATTGATTGTACAATTGGAGACGTGTGATACTTAAAGAAAATCACTCTAATCTAATCATTTATGAACCTCTCTAGATGTACCAACAAATGAGTAATATTTTTGTCCTTTTTAGACTTTTTTTTTGCTTTACTAAATGACATATCAAGGCAGGGTATACACAGGACAACTGCTTTTCATTTAATCCCTTTCAGTTCGCCCAAGTCTGTATTCCAATAAGAATACCAAAGAGACATACCGTGATAAAAGGTTCCTGTCAGGTATAATAATAATAAAAAAAATAATAATAATAATAATAATAATAATAATAATAATATTTTATTTTTATGGTCCCTTTTTACATGCTCAAAAATACAGGAACAACAGGGAATATTCAATAGTGGATAGAAAATAGTATCTGAAAAATAAAGTCAAATACAGGAAACACAAAGTTTTGAATTAAAAAAATAGATAATACACCAAAATAAAAATGCGCAGATACAAAACACTGAAAGAAAACCTTAAACAAACAGCATACATTTGTGAACAAAGACAGGTCATTCTGAGCACCTGGATAGAGGGGTAAACTGAAACAAAAGTTTGAATGTCAAGATAAGTTAAACACCTTCCTAAATAAATGTGGTTAAGTTTTTTTTTAAAAAGAATTAACTGAGTAGGCTGATCTTATTAATTTAGGAAGGTACTTCCAAATTCTGAGTGTGACAGAGCTGAAGGCTCTATTGTCCACAGAGCACAGGTTTGTTTGGGGTATAACAAGATTGTGAGAAGTGGTGGATATTAGTATGTGAATAGGGGCATAGTACTGGAGGAGGTCACTGATGTGAGGGTGCCATTTAAAGCTTTATCTTTTAGGTTAATTAAAGAATTTTATATTCAATCACAGAGATGGGAACAAGTCACTGTTTTCAGCTAACATGGAAGTCTTTACAACTAAGTCCAAAGTCAAGAAAGGTAAGTTGAGTCAAGTCATAAATTTAAAGTCCTGAACAAGTCATAATGCGTTTTTCATCAAATGTATTGCTTTTTCTTAAATTTACAAAAATCATAAAGGGTTTTTCAAACTTTTTCACACATTAATTATTACATTTTTTAAATTATCAACTCCACAATAATAAATGGATAAACAAAAAAGTAAAAAATAATTCTCAAGTATATTTCTATTCAAAAAATATTAATTTTGAACAAACCAACTACTCAAACAGAAACTGGCATTTTTCATTTCTCTGATATTTCAGAATACATTTCAATTATATAAAGATTTGACTGAGGGTCCTAAAGCTTTATGCCTGTTTGTGCTTTTCATTACAACAGTACTTTTTTAAAAGAAATAATAAACCAAGAAGAAATAAAATGATATAAACAATCATTAAATATTTTTAAAATAATGAACAAATACACAGCTACATCACAACCCAAAAACTCATAGATAAATGCAACAAAAAAATCAACAACAACAACAATTTATTTCTTGTAAAAGCTCAAGGAAAGCTGAAATGGGCATTAACGGGCCTTTTTTTTGTTTCCCCCACCAGCCTTGACCCCTCAAAAAAGAAAAACAAAAACTCCCAAAATCTGTTGGTTAAAAAAGCAGAAGAATTTTTGGGAAAGGCAATTAGAGAGACCCCTTTCCAGAAAGGTTGTGTGTACAATGGGTGCCAAAAAAAGGTGTGTACAACACACAAACAGAACACAAGTGCCTGTAACCATCTTCACAGAAACTACATGGCCAATCTGTTCCACCACAGAAATGCAATACAATAGTACAAAGTACAACACAAAATGCAAGAATAGATTATACCACTCACAAATTACAGAACTATTACACACAAGGATGCACATGTGTTCAAATACATCAAAAACAAAGTAGAAACTAATTCACATAATTGAAAGTCAACAATATCTGCCCATCAGTTAATGGTAGAATCACAGCCAAATTGTAGAAAAGGAGTCAAAGAAAATCCAGACATAGTCAGCGCCCCGACACCTCAGCCTACTCGCTCCTTGTTCATTCACAGCTGAGTCAGTGCTGGGTCAGTCAATCTGATGGCAGGGAACTTCTACCCGATGATTCCAATTTCCTTTATCAGAGATGACTTTTCTATAGGCAGGCAAACAACTTGGCAGTAGATCAGTGGCACCCAAATATTACATGAGGATACTGAGAAGAGGAATAGAATAGGGGGGGGTGGTAACAGTTTTAAAATACTGTATTATAATACTTATGTTTTAGTGCTAATGACTAACAATGCAGATTTGGTCTGCACAGCTAATTAGCAGCTCTACTCAGGATATGCTAAACTGAAATAGTGAGTCTTCAACCTGGATTTAAAGCTGAGACTGAAGGGGCATCTCTTTTGTACCAGGTAGATTATTCAACCACTTGTAACTTAAAGCTCGAACTCCAACTGTTATTTTATTAATCCTTGGAATCATAAGCAGACTAGGCTTGGCGGTAAAACGGTAATATGGTATCCCCGGATCTAAAAATAACAACGGTGTCAGTTTCAATCCGTTTTACCATCATAAAAACAATGCACTTATATAGGAGACAAGGATTAAATATTAAATATAATTTATTTAATGCCTAAAAATGCTTGCGATGCGTGGTTGTCATCAGGACAGCGGGAGGAGAAAGAGAGAGGTGGGGAAAGATGGCGAAATCGCCGCAAGTGACCTGGTCTCGAAAAAGAACACAACTTCTGCAGTTTGGCAGTATTTCGGGTTTCCCCACGGAAGGGGGGAGGCGGGAAATACGGACGAGGCAATTTGCAAATTGTGCAACAAAAGGTGACTCGAGAGATGGAAATACATCGAACCTAAGGTGATATCTTAAACCACCATCCACTCACTGCGCAGGATGGACCCGGATCACTTAGTGCAACAGTTTCAACGCCTCCGATGCAGGACCACAACATTTAGGTCCACCCCCAGTCCCGGACGATAATGGGGGGCCCTTGGAAAGCAACAAAGTACAAAGGGACAGTGTCCGTTGGAAAACCTGTACTGATGCGGGGACAAAATACTTGGCAAGGAAATGGTCTCCCTTTTTACACAGTGGAAAAAGTCCTTCGGACATGGTAAAAAGGGCCTAGATCCAGTACGAGCTGCCTGGACGGAAATATTTCTCACAAACAGCGTCCCACATTTATATAGTAAAGTTAGAGACAATGTTCAAGTGCTGCTGTCAGCGTCACACAGTTATTCCTTAACAACGACATGTGATCGTCAGTTAACATGACACCATATATGACTCTGACTGTCCATACTATTACACCTGACTGGAAACTTGAATCCAAATGCCTCCAAACTAAAGTATTTTCCTGAGAATCATACAGCAGACAATCTTGCTGCTGCGCCGGAAAAAGCACTTCAGGAATGGCAACTTGACGAGAAAAACTTTTTGCCATAACCACTGACAAGCGCTGCTAACATTCATGCAAAACAGGTCCCTGCATTGGCTTGGCTATGTCTTGGGTCACAATCTAAACTTGGCTGTCACAAAAAGGATTGCATGACCAGAGGCAAAACAGCGCCCTCGACTATTGTAATATTGTCGGGCCTTTTTCACACAGCTCAACTAAGCATGAACCCACAAAAACAAGTGACGGACTCCCAAAACATAGTCTATAACGTAAGCATAAAACGTGCAAAAGTTCCTCAGGGAGGGGCTCAAATATAAAAAGGATATGTATATATATATATATATATATATATATATATATATATATATATATATATATATATACAGATATATATATATATGCTTCATCACATAAATTATATTGAAAAGTAGGCTATATTAAAATGGAAAAACCCTTTTTTAAATTGTAATTTTTTCCTGTATTTTTTTATCAAGTAAATGCAGGCTTGATGTTATAAGGGGCTTATTTAGCCTGAAATAAATGTGATGCAAATTTCACCAAGTGGAATAATATACGTAATGGACATATTTATTTATGCATTCATTCGTTTATTTAGGCCTATTTATTCATTCATTCGTTTATTAACGAATGAATTGGGCCTAAATAAAACAAATTTCGTTTGTTTATGCCTTTTATTCATTCATTCGTTTATTTATGCCTATTTATTCATTCATTTGTTTATGCCTATTTATTCATTCATTTGTTTATTTAGGCCTATTCATTCATTTAGATAGATAGATAGATAGATAGATAGATAAGATAGATAGATAGATAGATAGATAGATAGATAGATAGATAGATAGATAGATAGATAGATAGATAGATAGATACTTTATTTAATCATTTATTCATCATTCATTAATTAAATTTATCCATCCATCCGTCGGCGGACTGCGCACGCTTTTGGGGGTCCAAACTGGGAATGGTGGAGTGAATCCTCGAAGCAGGCCCCAAACGATCAGAAAGCCCCGTCTGATGACAGAAGGAGCAGCCTGTCCCTGACCTGGCAGGACATGGACGCCTTGAAAGCTGTTCACAAGCACTGAAACCAGTCGGTGACTTCACTGATATTTTGTCAGGAAAATTATGTGACCAGTTCCTGTATCCCCCCCCATACTACAGCTCTGCAGGGGCAATGTGTTGGCTGCGTCAGAAAATGACCCCAGCTAACAAAAATCAATCAAAACTGGAATTCTAACAAAGCTGGAGGCCAAGTATGAATCCAATTCAGAAAATATTGCAAATGACTTTCCTCATCCTGGTCGCGGGAGGATATGGGGCCGGATGACAACGCATTGGCTGAGACCAAAGGGTGAATTACAGGCTGAGATCGTGAGCTTAGAGGCAGCAGGTCCAGTGGCCATCAGAGTGGAAGAGGAGAAGAGCAACCTGCACCCTCACGAAAAAGATGACTTTGGGAGTATGTTGAAAAATCTGATGCAATGGCAGGTCCCTTGGGGAACGAGAGGACCGAAAACGGCTGAAATAACAGCCTACTGTTTTTGGGGCCAGTTACTCGGAGACGAGGACCCACTTATCTGGTGGAAAAATGCTGCCCGGGGTTTTCCCCAAATGTCGAGTGGCCAGTACCTTGCGCCCGGCCCCAAAGCACACCATCGGAGCTGGGTTTTCAGCACGCAGGTGGGTTTGGTCCCAACGTGCCCTGTTAAAGCCGGACAAAGTAAACATGCTGGTTTTCTAGCGAGAAATCTTGAATAGATTGATGCCACTTGCCATTCGTTCCCTTTTGCACTGTGTTTATTTTTATTTAATTGATTCAGGTATTGTTATTTGGTTTACGTAAAACGATATTGGAAAGAAGACGTTTTGTTTAGGACTATTGCTTGGGAATACTTTTATAATATGGATGATGTTTATGTTAATTCAACTCTGGTTGACTGTTTTTGGGGCTAGTTGCACTTTTTTTTAAGCTGCTCATATTTGTTATTAAAGTTGTTCAGGGTGTGATTTAATTTAATTGATTTGTGTGTAGCGCTCCGGAAAACTTTCTGGATGTTTTGTTAATTTAATTCTGTTTGACTGTTGTATTTGCACTTTTTTATAAACTGCTATTTGTTTTCTAATAAAAGTTGTTATTGTTCTGATGTTATTTTGTTATTGTTTCAGTATTAGTGTTTTGATATTCAGTTTCTGAACGGTTTAGGGACAAACCAAAAAGTTTGGTGATGCTGTCTGAGCCTTACGCCAATTTTTATTATTCGGGAATACCTATACCGGTAAAAAAGGAGGAGGTTTGATATCAAATTTGATACCGCCATCCTAAAATGACATTTGAGATCTTAATGTGCACTCTGGATTGTAAGTAATGACAGTTCAGGTAATAAGTGGCTTGCCCTTTTAGGCTATTAATTAAGGAGGATTTGAAACCACCTAAACTTATCTGGAGCCAGTGTAAGGACTTAGAACTTGAGCTGCGTGTTTGCATTTGTTGTTGTTGCAATAATTGTTGAAGAAGCATTTTCAATCAAACTATAAAGAATGATTCAACATCCCGTGAACACCGCATCGTAGTCAATGATATAAAAATAAATGCGAATTAATTCTCATATCCTGCAAATTTGGGAAATACCTTAATTTTCCAGCAAGATGGAAAACATGTATTGGATAGTTTTGTAAGTGTTCTTAAATGAAATACTTGTCAAGATAATGTAAAGATTTAGAAATT
>NW_024377255.1:0-1048 GCF_016835505.1 Polypterus senegalus
AACTGCTGTTATTTTTATTATTTTAGAATAAAAAGATACATTTAATTTCAGTCTGTAACAGCTGGTGTAATTTATGATATTTGTAAAGGCTAGCTTTGTTTTTATTTTTTTATTCACTTTTCATTCTCTCAGTCACGTTCAGGATCCTTCCCTACCCCATCTGACACTGCTGTTTTCACATAAAGAGGCGCTATAGCTCTGCAGTGTATCACGATACATACGGCCGCGTGTTTTTTTTCCCCAATCTTGCCAGTCCCCACATGCTGCTGTATGCTGTTTCTTTTGTACTCCAGGACATGCAGAGGAAAGCATAGTAAAGAGCAGTAACTTCGGCGCTATATGCAATCATCAGACACTCCCCATCTGTTACTGCTGTTTTCACATAAAGACGCGCTATAGCTCACCAAAGGAGCGCCCTTCCTACATTTACGACATGTGTACTTGTTGCAGTGTACACACCTCTCTGTGCTATGGTTCCTATTACACTGAACAAGCACCTGTAATTTGCGCACATTCACAGTAATTCCCAGTTATGTCCACCACTCACACCCACGCCCACAACCATACAGAACTGATTCCACATCAGAGAATTTCCAGTTCCAACATAAATTCACACATGATCTGACGCTGTTCGTTTTCAAATAATATTGCATTTAGTGTGATGATTTTTTCACATATATTGTCTTTCTTTCAGGTGAGTAATAGAAACCACAGCATAGAGAGAAGTGTTTTGCATTGTAACAGGTACACACGTTGTAAATGTAAGTAAGATGATCCTTGCGTGTGTGTGAACTGTTAACATTTGAATCTGATGATTGCATATAGCTCTGTCTTATTCAGTGCGCGCAAGAACATGCAGGTGGCCAGTTGCTGTGTGCTACAACATGCTGACGGTGATCAATGTACATTTTAAAAAAAGAAAGAGACAAATATATGTGATGTTTTGAAGAAATCATTTTATGACGCGAAAACATCATCACACTAGTGCAATGTTATTTGAAAACAAACAGCGTCAGATCGGGAGGGAATTTATACTGGCACTGTTAGA